>NW_022159226.1:0-258784 GCF_008728515.1 Papio anubis | reverse complement strand
AGACCAACAAGGCACAAGTATACATATGTAACAAACCTGCACGTTATGCACATGTACCCTACAACTTACAGTATAATAATAATAAATAAATTAAAAAAAAAAAAATCAGTCTTCAAGAAAATGTGCATCTGATTTACTCTTCCATTATGTTGATGATTTTCTTTTTGACAGGAAGCGGGGTTTACCAAAAGACTATTGTACTCTGGTTACAGCCACTGACTTCTGAAGAATGTTAATAACAGAAGTTCTTATATTAATTTAATCCTCTTTTTAAAACCCTGGCTTGTATATTTGAAATGAGTTAATGATTTTAAGGCCAAACTGGGAAACAAAACAACAGAACTATGATTTTTGGTTCAATTATTTCATGGAACATGGTGTCATTTAAAAAAAAAAAAGAAAACAAAAACATGAGCTAAGACTTCTTCCGACCTGTTTGCTTAGCACATTTAGTTCATTAGCAGTACTGGGTTGATAGCTCCACAGACTGACCCATTCATTCATTCATTCATTCATTCATTCATTCATTTCATTCACTCATTCATGTTCTATATTCCAATGTATTCCAAAAATAATTTGAGAAAACTTACAAAGATATACATAATACAAAAGAATAAATATATATTTATTTTATATGGAAAAAAAGAGCTGAAGTCAATGATCTCCTACAATGATGCTTTCTGGCAACACATCCACAATCCAACTGAGATAAGCAATGAAGCTAACAAAAATAATAGTGCGATATAGTCTAAAATATGCCCCATATTTCTTATAATCTTCAACAATCCCGTGAGACAGATATTATTTCTCTATTTAGAAAATAATAGTAGGCCGGGTGTGGTGGCTCAAGCCTGTAATCCCAGCACTTTGGGCAGCCAAGGCGAGTGGATCACTTGAGGTCAGGAGTTTAAGACCAGCCTGGCCAACATGGTGAAACCCCATCTCTACTAATAATACAAAAATTAGCTGAGCATGATGGTGCGTGCCTGTAATCCCAGCTACTCGGGAGGCTGAGGTAGAAGAAACACTTGAACCCGGGAGGCGGAGGTTGCAGTTTGCTGAGATCGTGCCATTGCACTCCATCCTGGGCAACAAAAGCCAAACTCCGTCTCCAAAAATAATAATAATAGTAAGTGACTTGTCCAAAGTCACTTAACAAGGCCAGGTGTGGTGGCCTCATTAATCCCAGCTTTGGAAGGCTGAGGTGGACAGATCACTTGAGGACATGAGTTCAAGGCAAGCCTGACCAACATGGCGAAACCTCGTCTCTACTAAAAATACAAAAATTAGCTGGGCATGGTGGCATGTGCCTGTCATCCCAGCTACTCAAGAGGCTGAGGAATGAAAATCGTTTGAACCCAGAAGGCAGAGGTTGCAGTGAGCGGAGATGGGGCCACTGTGCTCCAGCCTGGGTGATGAAGTAAGACTCTGTCTCAAAAAAACAAAAACAAGAAAACAAAGTATCTCAACTAGTTAATAACAGAGTTGGAAACTGAATCCAGGTCTTATAACTCTTTCTTGCTTCCCCAAGGCCACATTCTCAATGAGGTATGGATGATGACTATATCAAGTTACCCATATGAGTTCAAATCACTGATCAAGTCTTAGAAACACATTTCAAAACACAAACCTAGATCTGTGCTAGAAGTGAACATTCCAGTAATTTAAAAACACTTTGATAAATGGGTTCCTTCCAAACAAAAAAAGAAAAACATCAGAGAACTGCCCCCAAGAGATGACAGTGGGCTCTTTCTAAGAAGCTTTTGATCTCCAAGTTCCCATTCCCATTCTCTCTTGAACCAGTCACATTGCCCCAGGCACTTGATCCAAGAAAACTGGGCCAGTGATGTGTGGGGAGAAAGTCTGCAAGAGATGGCTGCAGCCCACAAGATTCAGTTTTCAAAGGCAGCCTCCCGATGTGCTCTTCTGCAGATTAAGGCAGTTCACATTCACTCCAGCAATATCCCACTTTACTGTGACATGAGTTGTCCAGTGAGCCCTCAGCTGGAGAATCCACACAACCAATTTGGTGTGTATTTCAATTAAGGATGAAATCTACCATATGCCCCCAATGACAGCTGCACAGCCCATGAGCTATTGAATTATGCTACATTGAGGGAGTCAAATAGAAAAGCCTCTTAAGCCCTTTGAAATTTGGCTTGGAAAACAGAAAGATGACTTTTGGATGAAGGAAATGGGTGGATAAGATCATTGTTGCTCAAAGACAGAGCTTCGTGAAGGCACTTGTGGCCCAGGTGACTGACCTCCTTCACATTTGTGAAGCAAGGCTATGAGTCAGGGCTATGGGTTATTTTGTCACAACTTTCTCACTCAGTAGTAGGGCGGGGAAATAAGAGAAGGCAGTTCTTTGTCCACATTCACCATTTTCTTTTCACCATGGCAAACATTAAGTATTCATATCAGATACCACTTCTGAGAGGTTCCTGAGCTCTGTTCCATGCTCTGTGGACAAGAAAGCAGGCAACAAGTGCTTTGTCCACAGTCATGGAAAGAGGCACTGATAAATAGTGCTAAAACTCTGTTTTAGGTTGGTTTCTCTCAGATGCAGGCCCTGTGACAAAAATTTGAGGGTAAGAATTTGAGGGGAAGGTGATCCTAAGAAACATTAATAGAGGAATGGAAAGTGAGACAGGAAGAGAAGTCAATATGAGGTATACTGATGTTGGCAGGTGAGTCTGGGCCTGCTGAGCTTCAAATCACAGGTCCTCTGGAATCTGTATGTGTAAAGCTCAGTCCTGTCCTACCATGGGCAAGAAAGCCAAAGTATTTACCCAATAACTCCCAGTTATCACTGATTGAGGCGGCTCTCAAGGATATTAACTCCTTAGCACTTTCAGGTTGTCCCAGACACAAACAAAAATACTAAGCCCTCTGCTCTTGGTCTGAGACTCCCTGGGTCTTCTGGTAAGAGGGTATGGTAGAGAAAGTGTTAAGATATTCATGAAGAACTCTCATCATCTCCTACTTTTTGGTCAACTTCTAGTCCATCCTACCTTCTCAAAACCTATCAATGGCAGCATTATGCTTTTCACCAACCATTGTGTCTTGAAGCTGCAGCCCTTATTGACTAAAAGCTTTTTCTTCATTTCCTTCATTCATGTGCATCTGCTCACAATGAGTGTTTACTGAGTGCCTATTACTTTCCAGGCCCCAGGCAGACAGCAGTGAGTAAGGCATACATGGCTCCTGACCACGTGCAGCTCACAGTCCACCAGAAAAGACAGAGGTTAAATTAAAACTATGTTTAACATAAAGAACTTCATCTAATTGTGATAAACTGCTATAATAGAAAAATACATGACATGGTAAGGGCACATAAAAGAGTGTTTAACCTAACTGAGGCCAGAAGGCAGTCAAGGAAAACTTCCTCAAAGTAATGAAGTATACGCCAGAAGGAAAACAAAAATCGAATCATAGAGAGCCTGTACCCAACCCTTACTAGGTCCAGTCAGAGCTTCTCTCATATCTCTCCCTTTTTATCCCATCCTCACTGATACTCTAGTACCTACTTCTCTTCAACCAAGGCAAAAGCTTCTGCTACCATATTAATATTTCTAACATACCTATAACAACCACTGCTTTCAAAGCCAAGCCTGGGTAAGCCTGAGCATAGCACTGAAGGTCCTGCCACAATCTGGTTCCACTAAACACATTACCCCTATTCCCCAGTATGTATGTCCTCTGCCATGCAGCTTGGACTCACCATTGCCTGAATACTCCATGCTAGAGTCTTGGCAGAGTATGCACTATTGAATCAACTGGCTGAGTGAAATTGGCTACGTTCTTGAGTATTTAATTTTTCTCTGCTCAAATTCAAGGAAACTGCCAAAACCCTGAGCATATTATGCCAACTTCTCCTCACATTCTATCACCAGACAAAGAATAAGTTTCATACTGACTACTAAGTGACAGGAACTAAAAACTCATGACTGATGGACCCTGACCAGACAGGCCCTGTAAAGAATCACTATGAATTTTCCTTGAAGTGTAAGAGGATCATATGAAACTCTCTCCTTCACTGCTTCTCATGTTGTCACAAGGAGCTCAGGGTATGCAAAAAGCAACAGTATAATTTCTCTTCCCTACTTGACTTCCCATAATACTTATTATGGGCATCACACATTTTATTATTCAATATAACTAAGGGATACTGTATAAGGAAAGCACTTCTGGAAACATTTAAGCCCCAACTATGTGTAAAATATGAAAAATTTTGTACCTACTAAGGATCCCTGGTTACTTTATCATAAAAATGTGCTTCATTAAAATATCATTTATACAAGTAGTAATTATAAATCTCTATTGAGTTTGCTTTGAAAAAATTTTAATTTTAGTCAAATGCTCTACAAGGCTCTGATTTTTTATGAATTTGCATCAATTAGCTTTTGAAAGCTGGTGGACAGAGAGAAAGAGACAGAGATAGAGACAGAGAAACAAGGTGAGACAGAAGTTGAGAATAGAAGAAATTGCTAGCATTAAGGCAAAACAAAGAAAAATTGTCTTTATTGGTTTAGTGTACTTCTCTATGTTAACTTGATTTAAAAAAAAAAAAAGTACTCTTTTTCCAAAAAGGATCTGAGAAAAATAGGAAGAAAGGAAAAATAAATGTTATTCATTACAACTTTGCCATGTGGAGCCCTAGCTGATCAGTCTCATTTTCAAAACTATCTTGACCTGGCCATTCTTCAACTGACACTTCATTATTATTGCTGGAAAACAGAAAGTTTGTTCAGACTGAGATAAGCTTTTTTTAAAAATATTTTTACATGAGAGTTTATTTATTTAATGAGACCATCTTCAAACAAAAATTATATTCATTCACATGTTGCCAAAAATGGAAGAATAGAACCATATTGCAAAGAAAATATGCTTAGTAGAATTCCAGTCTATATTCCTAAGCAAAAGCATATTCCTAATATCAATATCTCTGAGTAAAGTGCACATTAGCAGTTTTATCTTCATTTCCCTTTTGTATGAAACCTGGGATTTTAGTGATTTGCAGCAACATGATTTAGAAACATTTTCCATCTTGATAAAGTCTTTCATTTTTCTTTCTTCCACATTTTAAAAGAGAAAAATTCAGAGTATTTAAAACAATGTGTTTATCTACGTCAATTGGGAGGAGTGTGTAGCAAAAAGCCAAATTCAGATGCCAATTTTGCTGACCAAAGTACCTCTAAAATGCATATGGGGTTATGCAGTTAAACTGAGAAAACATCCTCAAGAACAGGAGGTTCTGCAGTGGATTAAGATCTTCAGCTACTACTGCTTCCAAAGGAGATGCCCTTTTTCTAGTTAACTCTCAGAAAACATTCCCACATCCCAGTAACTTTTACAACAGAGACTCAGCACCACAATTTCATCCGTCATTTTCTTCTTGTATCTTTGGGAGAGTAGTCACAACATGAACTGATTTTACATGTCTAATACTTATTTCAGCTCACCTATGGATCTGGTAGAGGATATCTAATTTCGTGATAAAACTTTGAAAACAATGTTGTGTATGCTTGAGGTCTCCTTAGGAAGGCAACACTTACTCATCAACCTCAAGATGAAAGGTCAACAAGACTAAGCCCTCAAACAAATAAGACACTAATTTCTTCCATCTCCTGAAAAGGGAAGTGTGTCGTAAAAGAAAAAAAAGTTCATCAAACCTTTGATATTAAAAAGTTTACAGCACTGTTTCTCTACACATATGCACTGATCAAATACTATGAAGAGTTCAACATTAAAGCACTTCTATTACATTATTTTTAGACATTATCTTAATAAGTAAATTTAAAAAATAAAACATTTAAATCATAATTTTTCAAAAAATGTATACCCCCCAAATATTCCAGAAACAAAAAACTTTATTTTCCTGGCTCAGTATATCTCTAATTTCCTGAATTTCCCAACCTCAGAGGATAGAAGTAAGAGGAGAAGTGCTAAGTCAGTAACAAGGGAAAACTACACTTTACACACCTCCACAGGATCTAGTCCAGTGTTGAGCATATAATAGGTACTTGTAAAAAACTGCGAAATTGTGCAAAATAAAGTACAGAGTAGGTGATGCAGGGAGTAGTCATTCATCTATTCAACAAATGTTTATCCTGTGTCTCTTCAGCTTAAGCACCACATCAAGCATTAGGGATATAAGAGTTAACAAGACAAACACCGCCTCAGTTCTCAGGTAAAACTGAATCTGAAAGAAGAGACAGACATTAAATAAATGATTGTGATAAGTGCCATAACTGAAAAATAAAGTGCTTCAAAATATAAAGGGGGCTCTAACTTAGTCCAGGAGTAAGCAAGTCAGGGAAGGCTTCCTTGAGGGACATTTAGACTAAGACTTCAAAGAGGGCTGAAGGAAGAATGTCCTGGGCAAGTGCAAAGTCTCTGAAATGTGAATGAGTCTCATGGCTGGAGTGTAAGGAAAGCAGGTGATGCTAAGAGATGAAGAGGATGAGGTGCACAGGTCTCAGATATGGTGGCTCTCCAGGTGGTGATATGGACTTTTTACTTTACTCCAACGAAATAGGAAGCTTTTGAAAGGTGTGAAGCAGGGGAATTTAAATTGTTTAGATTTAAATTTCTAAACTGTCATGTTGTTATTTAAAGAATGATTGGGAAAGAGATGAGCATGAATTTAAGGAACAGTGAGAAGGCTAATGTGATAGTCAATAACTGATGATGAGACCCATGGAAAAATATAAGGTATGGGAAAGATTGAGTTCAATTTCAACATGATCAGTTTGAGAGGTCTATGATTCATTCAAGTAAAGATGGTCAATAAGGCATTGGATATAGAGGTTTGGAGCTCAGCCAAGAAAGCCTTTGTTGAAGATGTTTATTAGGAAGTCATCATCATAGAGATGGAAGTTGAAGCTGAGGGCATGAGACCAACAGAAGAAAGACCACTAGAAAGAAGAAGACCAAGGCCAAGGCCTTGAAGAATACTGAATTTAAACATCTGTGGGAGGAGGAGTGAATTCCTGCCATCCCTTCGTCCCTGCCCAGGGCAGGTCAGTGCGGGGAATGGCTAAAACCCAAAAGAAATAGCAACAAAAATATAAGGGGGAAAAAACGGAAGTGAAGTATACTGGAAACCAAAGGAAGAGAATGTTTCAAGAGGGAAAGACTGGTTAACTCTGTTGAAAGGTAAGAAATAACAATGAGAAATAAGATGAAGACTGAAAAGGGTCCACTGGATTTACCAATGAAAAAATCTTTGGTGGCCTAAGAAAGAGTAAATTCAATATTATGGAGAAGGTAGAAGTGAGATTTTAGTAAATTAAGGAATAAGAGGGAGGTAGAGGAGTAAAGATAACACATATAAAGCAATTTTTGAGAAGTTTAGCTGTGAAGAGAATGAAAAAGTAGAAATAGAAATAGTAGATGGACAGAGTTGTGAGGCTTAGGGTAGACTTTTCTAATACAAAATGCTAGAATAGATAGAGTCTGATAGAAAGGATTTAGTAGAGAAATAGAGGTGAGGAACAGGCTAAAGATGGAGTGAGTTCCCTGCAGCCACACACGGAAGGGCTGGCTTTGACAGGAGATGCAGATATAGAGAGACATGCAGATATGATGGCAGGAAGCCAAAGTCTATGTGACCACATCTATTTCCAACATGAAATATGGGAGAAGATCACTTTTCGAAGTTAGGCTGAATCAAGTAATGGGTGTTTGAGAGAAGTAAAGAAGGTCTGAAATTATTACTACTGAGAAAATAGATTTCAGGCTGTATTTAGGACCTGGTAAAGGTTGGTAATCGTAAGTCTTAGGTGATATCTATCAGTATCCATCAGGAGATCAAAGCAAGCGTGGAAGAAAACACAGTGGAGCTCCTGACCCAGAATCCACTTCCTAGCCTCCAGCCTCAGTCCTCTCTCCAACTTTCTAGTCATATTATGAGCTATTCTGGATTATTTATAACATTCAATTCCTGTGTCACTTTTTGGATCACTGGATTACTTACTATGTGATCACATATTAACCATTTCCTGTTTCATAATCCCTCAACTTGAACTCAACTCTACTGCCCACTCTCTCTAGTCCCATGTCCTATGCCCCTTTGTATATCTTCATGCTGCTAGAACTACAATAGCTACCCAATGAAAACTACCTAAATAGATTTAAGGTTTAACTACGGGGGTTTTCTAAAGAGAGACTTCCAAGACTCCCTGCTGGTTTGTGTTTCCCTAGTAGACATGGAAAAATCTTCCTGGGTACTGGGTGTGGGGGGACTGCACCAATCCTGTATTTTTGGAGTGACGAATGATAACCCAATACAAAAACTGCATCTTAGAGGACCAGAAGGGGTGAGGTTGCCATCACTTTTGTTGGGGAAACAAGACCAGCTGTGGTCATTCCCATCAATTGTCTTTCTCCACCCATAGACCTAACCCATAACTCTGCTTCACATATATAAGCTGCCCTTTTCTTCCCAGTGCCACCCCAGAAGAGTCAACTGGTTCATCTGTCTTCTGAGTCAGAAATCGGATTTCTCTGTACCCAAAGACCTTCAGTTGGAATGTTGCTGCAGTCAGAATGTTGACCGAAAATTTGGGGAAAGAGATAAAGTAATAGAGAACAATGAAAATAAAGACAAGAAAAACCTTACTTCAAGTTTCGCTAGCTTGCCAAGTTCATACCTTCGCAGCCAGCCGACACTCCATCACCCTGATATTGAACTGAGAAGTTGCTGCCTTATTCATCTCCACACAACTGTTGGCAATCACAAACACTGCTCCACTTGGGAGTTTTACATCAGTTGCCCTCAGGGGACTAAATTCTATCAACTTGGCCTGTTAGAAGAAAAATGAAAGGAGAAATATAGTTTATTAGAATGCAGAAAATGTTCAAGTGTTTATGTATTTATTTATCTTAACAAAGCATTTTCTCAAAAATGCATTCATTCATTCAAATATTACTTATTGACCTCCAGGTGCTATACTAGACACTGGAAATACAATGAACAAGAAAGACACTGCCACTCCTCTCATAGAGCCTATAGTCAAGTGGGAAAGACAGTCTAGTAGACAGACAAATACATTTCCAAGCTGTGTTACAATGGTAGCAAAGCACAGATGCTCTATGGACACAAAGCTGAAGCATCCGATCAGATACAGCCTAGTGTAGGCTCCACTCAGTTGAAAAGAGAAATCTAAACTGAGTCCTAAAAGATGAGCAAAAGTAGGGCAGACAGAGGGTTTCTTTCCTCAAAAAGCATGTCAAGAAGAGGGAAGAACTTAGGCAAGTCCTGGAGCAAAAAACAACATGGGATGTTAATGGCGCTACGGGCATGGAAATTTGGTCTGGGGCTTACAGTTTGAGGGGTGAGAAGTGGTAAGAGGTTAGGATAGAGGGGTAAAGCAGGGGTCAGATGGTAAAGTGTTTTGTAAGCCCAAAGAACTTGGACTGTGTTCAGATTTTATAGCTAACTTACATTAGTATCAGGACTCTGGCCCTCATGTCTGCCTGTTGAGTCTCATCCAAAACACCCAAAGTATTTTCTTAGTATTAAAACAAATTTCCTCATGCCTCATGTCTTTGGCTTAGGGGAATCAATAACAAATATTCTTAATAAGAAGGAATCCAGGTGTTCTTGGAAAATAGCCAAGCCTGTAGGAATCTGATGAAAAACTAAGAAAATGTTTTAAAGAAATGTTTGCTCTATTTTGGAAATGAGCAGCTTATGGGCAACAACTCAAACCTCTGCTCTGCCTAAAGGAGTTGATAGCCAAGGGGAAGTGGTATCCAGCTAAGGAATTCATTCCTGGCTTACTGTCAACATTCTTTTTCCCACCACTGAAGCCCCAAAAATGTTGACAAAGAAAAATGATACCAAAGGGTAAATTATAAAAAGAGGGACTATGAATATATGCGGTAAGAGAACTATGATTTGGGTTTAAAACCAACATGAGATTATAAAAATGCCATGAGATGAAGTGATTTAGGACAGGAGCGGGAAATGAAGTTCCAATAACTAGGGAATTGAGAAAGCTCATCTTAACAATGAAGAAAAATAGAAGGGAAAAAGCTAGACACATGAGAAAAACAGACCTGAGGTATCATTCTGGAAGCGTAAGAGAAAGGCAATCAACATGAAATAGAGTAGGTTAACTGGTGGCAGCCTTGAGTTACAAGCAGCTGGGAAATAATATCCTACAATAGAGCCTAATATAGGAGGCTGTCCGTAACCAAGCATCCTGGGGCTCTCAGGGCCTTCCTCTCCAAGTAAATTTTTCCACTAGGAATTTCCAAATGGTTCCTATTTGGAATGCTACCTACAGTTCCTTCTTCTGCAAGAAATGATATAGACTGGTCCATGCCTCCTCCTTCAGTACCAATGTAACGCTCACTCTTGGCACAGATTTCTGCAAGTTCCACCTGGAAAGGTAAAAACTGATTTGTACTGTGAGTAGTCATAACCCATTTCTCATTCATTTCTTACTACAGCCATGACAAATAGGTTTGAATTTCAGTACCAACTCTGATCAACTAATAGTAGCCTGCCTGGAGCACTGCATTAAAAAGGGCTCCAGACTATAGGAAAACATAACAAAATCAATTAACAATGTCGGCTATGGGTATGAAGTAAGATACTGACTGTGCACACTATGTTTTTGTCATCCCTAAAAGTCTCCACAGAGCAAGCAGTTTCTACCATCTTTCTATTTACTCTATCCTTCCCTAGACTGGTATCACTGAAGATCTCATATGGGCAATCATTCATTTTTGCCTCAGCTTCCTTTGTCTCCCAACAGTGAACTATTCCACAGTCTACCCATAACCAAAGTGGGGTCATTAAAC
The DNA here is from genome assembly GCF_008728515.1 of Papio anubis. Classification (NCBI taxonomy): domain Eukaryota; kingdom Metazoa; phylum Chordata; class Mammalia; order Primates; family Cercopithecidae; genus Papio; species Papio anubis. The sequence continues at coordinate 247,966 of NW_022159226.1, read as the reverse complement.
TGTATTTTCCTGCCCAAAAGTAATGAAGTCTCTCTGGCATTTCCATTAAATGTAAGAATCAGAACTGGTGTCATCTCATCAGACTCATCTTCCTCCCACCAAGATGAAGAGACCCAATAGATGCACACAGTTCTAACCCAAACTGAAAATCTTGAAACATCTGTTTAATAATCTTTAATGGTTTCTTATTGATTAAGAAATAAATCTAAACTCCTCAACCAGGCATTTCGAAGGCTTCCAAAATCTGGGACCATCATGCACATGAAATTGTATCATTTACCCTTCTTATCCAGTTAGATTTGTCTCTTTGACCATTCCACACGTTATGCAACTTGGTATTACTTCCTGTCTTCTCTCCTGTATAAATTGCACTTTTGTTCAATATCCAGTTTATTGGCTAGGTACTATAGATAAATCCCTGGGCTGACCACTCAAATCTTTCTTCATGGCTGGGCACTGTGGCTTATACTTGTAATCCCAGCACTTTGGGAGGCCGAGGCTGGTGGATCACAAGGTCAAGAGATCAAGACCATCCTGGCCAACATGGTGAAACCCTGTCTCTACTAAAAATATAAAAATTAGGTGGGCGTGGTGGCGCACACCTGTAGTCCCAGCTACTCAGGAGGCTGAGGCAGGAGAATCGCTTGAACCTGGGCGGCAGAGGTTGCAGTGAGCGGAGATTGCACCACTGCACTCCAGCCTGATGACAGAGTGAGACCCCTTCTAAAAAAACAAAAAAACTTTCTTCATTATGGAGTCTTCTTCAAATATTATTCCCATCATGGTGTCCCCTTTTTCTAAACTCCTAAAACATTTATAGTTAGTATCACCTAATACACTACTATTCATTCATTCATCAATTCAGTTTTTCTTCCTTGTAAGACTTTATTCAGGCCCTTATTTCTGTTTTACTATATGATGTTTCTAGAATAATTATTCTGAAACACTGATATAATCATCTCTTGCCTGCTTGGTTGTCAACACCTTAATGCTCATAGTCCTCAGCATGGTACACAAGGTCTCTAATGACTTAACCCTAGTGCACTTCTCCAGCCTGCTCTCCCACCACTCCTCCTGTAAACCCTAGCTCCAGCCATGAGGGATACTAAACAAATGCTGTTCTTTACCACCCAGGCTTTTTCATATCCCATTGTCTTTACAATATGATTTTCTATTCTCTTCACTCAATACCCCCCTACCCAGCATTCCCAAGTAGTCAACAATTCAAGCAGCACCTTGCTGTGGAACCTGCACCACCACCCAAATGCACACATACCACATAACTCCTCCTCAGCACTCCCTGTTAATAACTCTATTATCATGTATTGAATATGCTTTAAGTGTGGATCTACCTGTCTTTTTATCTACATGTCTGTGAGAGTCCATGCAGGACCTAGACCAGAGCCCACTTAATATGAGCTGAATCACAGTGTTATTATTGTTCCTTGTTTCACGTTTCTATCACATCTGTTTGTTGTGAGAGATGAATAAAGTACGGTGTTTCTTTTGTGTCCCTTACTTCACATAATGCCAAACACATAGTAAATATTAGTAAACACCTGCTGCTTTCAATTTCTGAGAATAGTTGCCCAAACACCATCTGACAGATTCTGCAAGTGTCACATTCTTTGTTGGTCATGTGGATTCACTAACATTACCTTTGTCTTGTGACATGAGGTAAACTTAGGATTTTGATGCAATAGGCATTGTTCACGGCCTGCTGACACACAGAGCCAGTGTCCATAATATGTACATTAAAAATAAATTAGTAACCAAAAGATCAAAACACTTGGATTTAAAATGTAGAGAAACAACATACCCAGATGAAGCAGTACATTCATCATTACGTAAGAGATGATGGAACCTGGGTGCCCATCTAACTGTGACCCTGGGCCAGTGTCAAAAGTCCCCTCCCCTCAACAGCAATAACAGCCACATTTACTGAGTGACAGTATGTGGTAAGTATACTCAGTACCTTGCAATATTTCTTTTGTAAGCATTATCTCCTTCAAACCTCCAAACAATGTTCTGCTTATCCCCATTATAGAGATGAAAAAAATGGAGTTTAGAGATACATAACCAGAAATGGAAGAGCCAGGATTTGAACCTCATCTGTCTGACTCCAAAGCCTGTATTCTTTTCTCACTGGACTTCAACTACTCCCTGCACAATGGAGATGATGCAATCTATTTTTCACTACCTCAAAGGGATATGAAAAGACAAATGAGATTCACCAAAATTTAAGTATCCTCCCTCTTAAGAGGAAAAAACCATAACATCGAGAAGTTTGAGAAGTTTATGCTTAGTAATTATTTTTTCCATTTATTCATATTCTATTAACAATGCTAATGGTTTTAGTAGTTAAGGTTTATTGAGCATTTATTATGTGCTAGGTAGTGTTCTAATTGCTTTGCCTGAATTATTTATTTCTCACACAACCCTATTGATATGGTTTGGCTGTGCCCCCACTCAAAAGTTCATCTTGAATTGTAATCCCCATAATCCCCACGTGTCAAGGGCAGGACCAGGTGGAGGTAATTGGATCACAGGGTTGGTTTCCCCCATGCTGTTCTCATGAGAGTGAGTGAGTCTCAGGAGATCTGATGATTTTATAAGTGTCTGGCATTTCCCCTGCTTGCACTCACTCCGCCCTGCTGCCCTGTGAAGAAAGCACCTGCTTCTCTTTTGCCTTCTGCCATGATCGTAAATTTCCTGAGGCTGCCCCAGTAATGTGGAACTGTCAGTCAATTACATCTCTTTCCTTTATAAATTACTCAGTCAAGTATTTCTTCATAGCAGTGTGATAACAGACTAATACACCTATAAACTAGGTCTCTGCGGTTTACAGATTAGGAAACTGAGTGGGTTTATTAGTTGAGACTAGGCTAGTAATTATTAAAGATATAATTCAAACTCAAATCATCTGACTCCAGCACCCATAATCTTAACCACCACCATATATCACCTCCTATCCGTAATAAGGAGAAAAATACCCACCTCCCTAGCCATAGTATTATTGTAATGATCCAAGAAACTAAAGTTTAAAACTTCAAATAAAAGCACCTCATAGTGCTCTAAAGTACTACACAGTTGTTGTTATCTTTACGTGACGAATAAGGAATCATCTGATTTACACAAGAAAGCAGCTAAGTCCCAAGCCAAACGTAAAGACAAGTTGTAATTACTAGAGAATATAAGACCATTTTTCAAGTGTTCAGGGAGATAGAATTTAAAGAATCTGAATGCCCCTAAAACATTCTGCTCTCCATCCCTTCCTTCAAAATCCTAATGACTGAGAATCATTACGGAAGACAATTTGACTGCATGGGAAACTTTTCCAAAGTGTATAACCAATAGGCTTGTATCTATTCAGACTTCTGCCCTCTGGACAGTTAGAAGAAACCTGACATTATTTACAGATCTTTTAAAGCTACTGAAGATAGTTAACAAAGCTACTTTAGTCCTTTGTGTGGTTCTCTTGAAGCAGCCTGGGAAGGAAACAAAAGGCTTGTGGGCTTCCTAAATTAAACAGTTTGTCCATCTGCACACCACCAGAACTCCACGTAAGAGGAGAAATGAAATAACAGGGTTCAATTTAATAAAGAATCTAATGAAATCTAACTGATTAGAACTGAGAAGGGCTAAATATTTATGAATGTTATGCTTCGCTAAACCTGGATATCCACCAAAAAAAACAATAAGGATACAAAAAGACTCAAGATATTAATACAGTGACCTGTTTTTGTTTAGCAGTTTTACTAATGAGACTGTTAAAAGTTGAATTACACTGGAAGGAATATTTCTCTGAGTTAGGTAACCATGCCTAAGGGAAGCCTAACTATTCAGAACACAAGGCTCTAACCAAGACAAAATTACACTGTTATAGTCGGCTGCCATAAGTGTAAGTCAAGAGAAAGGAAGGAAAAAACAGACCCATTCATTCATTCAACAATCATTTAAATAGTGACCTAACACATAAGTGAATAAGCCAGTGTCTGCCCTCAAGGAGCACACAATATTGATAGTGTCTTTAGGTGAACAAGTTTTCCAAAAGAAAATGTAAACCTAGAGTGCCAGACAGCTTCTGGTTGCCTCTCCAGATCTGTCCACTTGTCTTCATCCTGCTATCCCAGAAGGTTGCCCAGGATGAACTACAGTCATGTGCTGCACAAAAACATTTTGGAGTGGTCTCCTAAGAGTAAAATGGAGCTGAACAATTCCTATCACCTAGTGACACCATAGCTCAGAGCAGTTGTAACATCACATTACATCTGTGGTAATGTTGACGTAAACAAACCTACTGCACTGCCAGTCATATAAAAGTGTACTACATATGATTACGCACAGTACATAACACTTGATAATGGTAATAAATGGCTATGCTACTGGTGTACATATTTATTATACTTTTTATCATTATGATAGAGCATACTCCTACTTATTAAAAAAAAAAAAAAAAGTTAACTGTAAAACAGTCTCAAGACAGGTCTTTGGGAGGTATGCCAGAAGAAGGCACTGTTATCACAGGAGATGATGGCTCCATGCATGTTATTGCCCCTGAAGACCTTCCAGTAGGAAAGATGTGGAGGTGGAACACAGTGATATTGATGACCCTGACTCTGTTTTAGTTTTTAACAAAAAAACTACAAGTTTAAAAAGTTAAAAAAATTAAAATTTTTTAAAATAGAAAAGAGTTCATAGAATAAGGATATAAAGAAACATTTTGTACAGTTATACAATGTGTTTATGTTTTAAGCTAAGTGTTATTACAAGAGTCAGAAAGTTTTTTTTTTAAGTTTATAAAGTAAGAAAGTTACAGCAAGCTAAGGTTAGTTTATTACTGAAGGAAAACATTTTTGTATAAATTTAGTGTAGCCTACGTGTACAGTGTTGATAAAGTCTACAGTAGTGTACAGTCATGTCCTGGGCCTTCACATTCACTCACCACTCACAGACTCACCCAGAGCAACTGCCAGTCCTGCAAGCTCCATTCATGATAAATGCCCAATATAACTGTACCATTTTTTTCTTTTAAACCACACTTTTACCTTTTTTATGTTTAGATACACAAATACTTACCATTGTGTTACAACTGCCTATAGTATTCAGTACAGTAATACGCTGCACTGGTTCTATAGCCTAGAAGCAATAAGCTGTACCATATAGACTAGGTGTGTAGTGGGCTACACCATCTAGGTTTGTGTTAGTACACTCTGTGATGTTGACACAATGACTAAATCACCTAACAGCGCATTTCTCAGTCCATAACTCCATTGTTAAGCAATGCATAATTGTGCATCAACAGGCTCCAGTGCTCTCTGCTTCCCATTAGGTTCTTCTAACAGAGGACTCTGGCAGGAAATGGGGAAGGGAGGGAGAGTGAAGTCAGGTCTCGAGTGTACCTTCAGGCCCGAGGGCAGTAACAGCACAGCTACAACTAGTCCTGGGTGTCCCCTAAACCAACATCTTTGTAAACAGTCCCAGTGAAATAAACTGTCCTTTCGTATTGAGTGTGCCATCTGTTTTCTGTTACAGCCCTGACTGTCTCATCTAGACAAGGTAAAAACATTAATGGCTCCCCTGACTTTACCTCAAATATTTTCTCTATTTTCTCCCCCTATAATCCTTCTCCACCCTAACTTTCAAAATTTCTGGGTTCTTACCTGGGGCTATTTTCAAATTCTTCCCCAAGTTGGCAAACATATTAGGTAGAGCCCAGCCAGGACAGAGGAAATTCTCCATGAAATGGCACCAAGATAACTCTAAAGAGACTGAAGCAGACTTGCTTTGTTTTGAAACGTGGCTGATGACCAAGCTCTAACTTATAGACACTTTGTAAGGAAAAGAAAAAAAGAAAAAGAAAAAAGCCTGTTTTAATATTTTTTTTTTCAAGAAGGAGGCTATTATTTCTTCTTCACATCTCTAACTCAAAGAGATGTAACGCAAAGGAATTAGTAACTTTTCCATTTTTTACTTCAAGAAAAGTTGCCTGAGGACAAAGACAGCCAATTCCCAAAATGGGCATAGCAGATGCAAATGACCCTGATGGTTCAGGCTGAAAAGTTCCTGTAAATAATACAGGAAAGAAAGGAAGGAGTTTAAATATCAAAACAAGCAGAAACTAGAAAAAAACAACAGTGAGGAGGTTTCTAAGAAACCTGCGAAAATGTAGAAACACCACACAGTTTGCATTAAGCACTCACGCTTTTTCACACATAGCTTGTTTTTAGTTCTTAGGACTGGATATCGTATGTTCCTATAAAAGCTCAATGGGCTCAGAAAGTGTGTATCACAAAAGAACAAAAGTACACTCTCCTATCTGTGTACCCTGGAGAGAACATGATCTAATGAACCTGGAGAAAGCTAGTAGTTGGGACATGTGGCTCTAAAAATATCTCAGGTGCTCAGTGAGGGCAGAAACACAGTCTTCCAGTGGCTCCCTCCAGACTCGTCGACAAGAGAAAGACAAAGACCACTTCCTTAACCTAACTGACCTGCAATCCAAGTCACAGAGGGACCCAGATTCTAAGAAGGGGCCTTCAACAATGAGGCTGGAGCAAAGTATTTTATTCAAACACTTTGGGATCCTAGGCCCATGGGAATCCTGGAAATGTCTATGATAGGTTTCTTCTAGACCTCAACCATCACGGCCTGTACTGGATGAGGAGGAATCTTATTAGTACCTAACAATGTACAAACTTGGATGTTTCTCCAGATGATGATTCTGGATGTGCAAATGTGTGTGGTAAAACTGTTAAAATATTAACATGAATCTAAAAGGTAATAATGAGATGCAAAGGGAGAAAAGAGTACAGTATACTCTGCTACTCCAAGTGCAGTCTTCACACACAGCATTGGTGTCACCGGGAACAGGTTAAACGTGCACAATCTCATGCTCCATCCCAGACCTACTGAATCAGAATCTGCAGCTTAACAAGATCCCCAGGTGATCTGCATGCACATGAGATCTGAAACAGCTCTTTAAATTATTTCCTACATGATAAGACTTTCTTGATAAATTAAACAAATTGGGAAATAATATTAATAAAAAAGTGAAGAAAGCTGATAAATACCAAATGTCTTCTAAGGCTAGACACTGTGTAGGGTATTTTGTACATCTTATTTAATTTACAAAACAACCCAGAAAAAGAATTATAAAGTTTTATAGAATTGTAACTTCTCTATTTCATAGAGAAGGAAATTGAGACTCAAAAAGGTCAATAAACTGACCTAAGATAAGATTCAAAGCCAGAAAGGCCTGGCTCCAAAGTCCACCAAGCTACCTTGTCATTCTCCTTCATGAAACAGAGGCTGTGCCCAAAATTGGGCCCTGGTGAGCCAATGGAGCACCATTTATGCATATCTGGACTGAAACTCCTTTTCATTAGAATGAACAATGAAGTTGACTATAAGTTATAGGAAGCAGACATTTCTGATTCATCACAATGTTCCTCCATTTTCTCTTCAAGTTAAAAAACGTGTACCTTGCTGGATGGTCTGAGGCTTGGAGGGCTTTGCCATTATCCATCTCCAAACACAATTCCCAAATACTTGCCTCCCAAAGACCCCAATGTTCTTCATTGTTTCGCAACCCAGAGTGATCTCAGTATAAGGCTAATATCTTGGTATGATTTCTATAGCCCGATAATAGTAATGCCAGCTAACACAATGCCTCAGACATTGTTCTAAGCACTTTTTGTGTTCTATCTAGTTTCACATCTGTGACGGAGGGAGTTTCAAATCTATTTTATAATGAAGAAACTGAAGCATAGAGAGGTTGAGTAAACTGCCCAAGATCATTCAGCTAGTAAATGGCAAAGCCAGAATTTGAGCTCAGAGTCTTGGTTCTATGCTTTTAAGCATAATACTATACTTTATCTCTCAGGGAAAGGTTTCGGGAGTAGACCAGGAACCCAAAATTCAGGAGCCCCCAAAGCCTTCCCTTCATACTTATCTCTCACTAGCACAATTGACTGAATCCGTTCCACTATTTAAATTCTTAAAAAACACAGGGTGGGAGTTGAAGGGAACAGTCAGCAAACACATACCAAATAACTACTACTGGGAAGAGGAGATGAGGGGAGGAAAAAACTGCCTAAAAAAACAGTTGTTGGGGAAAGCCAACAGGAGGCAGGAGCCTGGCCAGCCTGATGGAATCAGACAATAATAGGACCCGAGTCACTGCTACTAAATACCAACGGGGCCTCCAATGCCTGTGGTAAAGGCTGGTGTCGCTCCTTTGGCTGGCAGAGTACTTATTTTGGCTCTGACCTTCTAAAAATGCTAAATAATGATAATAATGGATGGGCAGCAGGCTTACAATCTCTGTGGTTTGGCAAACGTGTCCTGGAATTGCACGTTCCTTCCCATGGATAGAGGAACCTCCTATTCCCTGGAGGAAGGGTTCCTCATACTGTGTTGTGAGCAGAACAGTCCTGTCTCACCCTTGAGGTCCTAACTGCAGGATTTCTAGTGGTAAACCAACCTGGACTGTCCTAGAGAAAGAAAGAAGAGACGGGCATTCGATGACTAGTTATTATTTCTTTCCCTAGCATAATAATAACTATGAGAATACTTGCTAATTTTCCTAATATGGATCTGATCATACAGATATAGACACAAACCAAAGAGAAAGAAAGAACCTCTATGAATCATTATCTGAATCAACCAAATACGTAACTCAGTGTACATATTTGCCTTGGGGAAAGGGTTTTATGTATACAGTAGCTAAATCGCAAACACTTTGACATGTAGTGGGAAGTATCTTTAGGGTCAGGAAATGATGAGGGTGTTCCAAAAGTTGTTACATGAAATAAATTGATTTTACTGCATTGTGCTCAAATGTTATGCTCAGAGCATCTACTGAAGGTCATTATAAGAAACAGTCATGTGAACACCACTTTTGCATTTGTTTTCAGACATTGCAGAGGTGATTTTCATTATATTTTATGTGCTCTAAAGAACCCACGTGGGAAATGCATTTCGGAATTTAGCACCCCCAGGGAAAATACTGCCTCTTCTGAAGAACTGGAATGATTCCTCTATTCTGATCATGAGACCTCTATAACTTAATATTGCCCTTTTTACCTTGGCCTCCAGGAATCTCAGTAAGATTAAACAAAACAACTACATTAAGTAATTAACAGTTGGTATGTTTTTATTCTCCTTTCTTTTGTCCTAGTTTTCTACTTCTAATTTATTAACCTCATTGAATATTTTGGGTTGTATAATTCCTAGACACTTTAAACATAAAGAAAGTAGGCACTTGGTACAAGTAGAATAAAAAATTGAGACATAGCAGACGGGAGGAATAGTTATGTTAAGGTAGCGATGATAAACAAGAGTACACTCTAAGAAGGGGGAGTAAGAATGGTGAGGAGGTCCAGTAGCCATATTCCATGAGGAATAGTTGAAACAACACTGGATGTGTGGCTTACAGAAAGAGTAAGAGGACCCACAAGCAGTTCCTTCAAACTTCAAAGGATTCTAATATCAAAAGGAGACAATTGGGGACACATAGGTAGAAAGGGTAGAGTTTGATTAAATAGAAGGAAAATCTTTCCAATGACTAGAGTGGTCCAAGAATGAGAAGGGCTAATTTGTGAAGCAGTGAGATCACTATGGTAACAGAGGCCAGAAAATGATTTCCTATTAATATCTCGGGAGGTGACTGGAATAAAAATTCACATAGGGAGAGGGCTCCTGAGTTCTGGGGTTCAGAGACAGCAGTCTCTTAACTTTAGTTCCTAGGGAAACTACACTTCCTTGTCCTCCTCCAAATTTTAAAAATTTATAAATATTCTGTTCTACAAAAGATGAAAATGAATGTAGAAATGCTGAAACAAAAGGGTTAAATTCCTTACTCTTTGCAAAATAGGAGAGGGAAGTAAAAGGAAAACTTCATGAAACAGTAGAGAATTTCCATTTTGTCCTGTCTTCCAACATGTGGATTCTTGGGCACAACTCTACTCAAAACGGTGTTTGTGAGGCCTATGCTAAGTTGAGGCTACCACAAGAGCTCACCTTCACCCTCCATGCAATCTACCAGGACCCTCACCTTGCACTGCACAATATACCGTATGGAAGAATACCTCAGGGGCAGATTCATTTGATCTCTTGTATAGCACTTTTTAAATATATATTTGCAGGTCTAAGCTACATGCCATGGGAGAACCAAAAGAAGTGCTGACAACCAGTAACGTTCATGAACAATCTAATTACAAATCACAGCCCAAGTACAGTCTAATCCATAAGGCAAAAAACTGACCTAAAAAACTTATCCTTTGAAAAGTAAATGATTGTAATCTCTTTCTCTAGATTTTCATTCCTTGAGTACCTATGTACAGTTACTCCTGATACTCTCCCAAATTATAAATGTTATAAATACTATGCTTAACAGAAGACTTAGTTAAAAATAGAAACAATATTGCAGATGATGTTGCATAATCACTATCTTGGATGTAAATATAAAAATGTCATTTAGTTTAGCACACTATTGGTAGAAGGGCTCAAAGGATAGGGAAGTAATTTCTAATGGAACAAAAACTAACCTAGACCAGGAGATGTACCCAATTGGTAAGGTAATTTGCTAGAAAATAAATCCATTTTATACACTGCCAATCCATGGAACAAAAGATGCTAACATTGTCTAAAGAGAGACAGTAGAAGAAGGGGAGAAAAAGAAGATTGTCATTTCAAGATATACCAGTAAGGATAGAACCCTGGCTGGCTGCTTTGCCAGGTGGATAATGGGCTCATTGCCACTGGACCAAAAAGCAGCCCGCAACATCAGCCACTGTCCTTACACCACCTGTGCCTCAGACTGCAGCTCTGCTCACTTTCTCTCTTCACTTCATGATTCTTTCTATCCACGTATTTCAGAGGATATATTACTTATTTCTATAGCTGAAGTTTTGGCTCTGCAAAGCACTCTAGAACACTCTGCATTTTACACTGACATACGACATAGTGACTTTAAAAAATGAGTAATTTTTGGCTTGCACCTGCAACTCAGCTTCTACATCTCAACTGACACCACAAAGCCTTTCCTAAAACCTCCCTTCCCCATTTAAATTGGGTTCTCCCTGTTCTCTCTCATAATCTGTTTCCTTCATAACATTTATCACAATCTGTGTATAGATATTTGTGTATGTTTGTTTAATATTAGTCTTCCTCCATTAGTCTAAGCTCCATGAGGGGAGGAGGCATTCTGTTCACCTTGTATCTCTAATGCCTAAACTGTTTGTTGATAAATGAATGCTGACTAAATGAATGAATGAACAAATGAATATACAATGTCAACTCCCCACTTCCCTGCTAACCCACCATATTCAGAGACAAAAATCTTCCCCTAATAAATGAATATGCACCAAATTAAAACCCTGGAACTATGCAGTCATTACATGACATTGGCACATCTTGGAAAGTGAAATGTCACTTTCTTCTCTACATTTATAGTTTTATAATAGAAAAATCTATCTCATTCTTCTTTATATGTTTATGTGCTGAGACACAGAACAAAAAAATCCAGAAAATTCATTATAGTCAATACTTTCCAACTTTCTTCTTTGATAAAAATATGAAAGAGGTAATTTTACTTCTTTCCATTTTTCTGATTTATTCAAGAAAAATGTGCCAATAACTATCAAAACATCTATAATATGACCAACATGAAAAGGAGGAAATAAAGAACTAGAAAATTCCACTAAAACAGAAATAACATGTTATCACAGAAATGGCATTATGTGTAGAAGAAAAAGGGTTTAAGTGATAAAACCATCCAAGACATTCCCAAACAGGTTTCCCAGTCTGTTACTAGAAACACTGCTGCCACTATTGAAGGGATTCCCCATTGGACTGAGACTCTGGAGACAGAAGACCTTGACAAAGATTCTTTGCTTCACCAAACTTTAGTCATGCTCCTGAACCAGCTACTAGGCCTATCTGTTCACCCTGCTAAATCAGGTTAGTGAGAACACCCCACCCTCAATATCTGATCACCCTTGGTATCTGATCAGGTTCCTCATCTTCCACCATCCCCCAGGTAATGACTGATCAGCTTGGCCTGCATTAAGCAAGAATCCTTTTAGGTCAGGTTAGCTGGAATCCTCATTACTCCTGCTGTTTAATTTCCCATTCACTGGCTCCCACCCTGCTCTTTGGCTATAACTTCCCACTTGGCCATGCTATATTCAGAGTTGAGCCCAACTTCTCTCTCCCATTGCAAAATCTCGTCACAATGGTCCTTAAGAAAGCCTGCTTTGCCATACTTTAACAAGTATCATTGAATATTTTTTTCTTTAACACCCTTTACCCCTTTACTTTGCTCAAGTTCCTCCCTTCCATACTGGTTTTTAGTTCATCATCTGTTGTTCCTCCAAGGTCCCAGCCACTACTCTCAATCCCCTGAAATTAATACAACAGTTATAAAACTCACCGTAATGGACCCATGTGAGATGTCTAGCCACCCTCTTCCCATCTCTACACTTTTCTGGGGACACTGAACTCTTTTTTCTCCTTCTTAGCACTCTACCTCCAACTATTAATGCCACAAGGTTATAACAATATAACTCATAATTGCCAGATTCACACACTGTAATCCCCCCAATCTCCCATCCACCCAACAAAATGCTTTATCACAGTTCATAGATCCAGGAGTGGGTACCTGACTGAAGACACTAACCAGATTCCCTTCTAGAGTTCCTTCTTCAGAAAAATCTTCCCAATGGGGAAAGAGTCAGTTTTAAGTGATCTATGTCTATCTCATATGATCACAGAAGCTGTCAGCAGCCATATTTTCTAAAATGGAGACCAGAGAAGTAGATGAAGCTGGTCTGAAGATTAAGAAGAATGAAACAGACAAGCAAAACAGAGAGCAAGACAAGTGAGAGAGGCAGTCTTAACAACACTTAGGTTTCTGGTTTCTGTGCATTCCTGAAACCCAGCTCCATTATATTAGACTGCAAAATGACCACAAATTCTTCCCCTCTCTGTTTCCATTCCCTAGCAATGTGACTTTGTAGCTCCTCCCATCAAAAGATGAAATCTGTTTCTCCACTCATGAGATCTGTGATAAAACTTGCTTTGCTCAATTTTGATAGAGGCATATGAGACATAAACAGAAACTTGAAAAGCACTTGTACATTGGAGTTTGCCCTCTACCTGCTCCTGGAAGCTGGAGATCTCCATTTAGATAAGCCTGGACTAGCCTGGAGGATGACAGACATGTGGCCCAAGTCCTCCTATCATGTCGGCTGACAGCCAGCCAATCCAGAAGCACAACTGTCAACCTGACCAGCAGCTGAGATCAGATGTCTTAATGAGTCCAGTCAAAATAGATAGAATTATTGTCAAGCTGAACCCAGTCCAAGTGGTGGTTGTCTTAAGCCACTATATTTTGAAAAAATCTGTTACACAGCAAAAGCTAACTGACATACCCTCCTTTGCATTTTAGGACACATACTTAAAGCAAACATTCCTTTTTTAATGAAATTGGCTTGAGTGGGCTATTTTTCCTTGCTAGCAAGAATCTTAAAAACTTACATGTGCTTTTGGAATATTTTATCTTCACAGAAGCCCAAAGAATATTCAAACATTCAAACAATGTTAAACACTTTGTTCCATTCAGTTAAAAAAAAATGGAACTACTCACTTTATCTTCCCTGAGGTCTATGATCGTCTTCTCTATAGCTTATCAATTTTTAGTATATATATATGTGCTTCCAAATAAATGTGCTTCTGGGGATATAGTGACAGGAGAAAACAGACCGGAATTCTAAACCCTTCTCATTTTCTACTTGCTCTTTCACTACAACTAAATTCAAGGAGCAGCTCCTCTGGGGAACTTTTCCTGGCATCCCGGGATCTGAGTTTCATACTTTAACTCTCTGCTCTATTACATCACGTGGGTGTATAGCACAGCAGTTAAAGCATGTAGGTTTCCTCCTCTGCAAAATACAAATTATAATAATTACCTACTTCATTGTGTCACTGTTAGGATTTTAAAAGCCTAGCATACATATAGTTAGTACATCAACATCCCACCACTTCAGGATCTTTATATCTACCATTCCTTCAGTCTGGAATGCTCTTATCCTAAAATCTCTGCTCAAATGTTACCTAATCAGACAGACCTTCCCTCACTTCCTTAAAATATACTAATACCCGCTGCCACTCTCCGTCTCAAACCCTGCTTTTTCTTCAAGGCTTTTATCACTTTAGGTTATCTTTTCACTTATTTATTTTCTATCACCCTTCTTTCCCCACTTAAATGTAAGCTCCATGAGAGCAGACACTGCATTTTAGTAATTGCTCTACCCCAGTGCCAAGAATAGTGCCTGACACAAAATAGATGTTATTAAAAACTGTTAATTGAATCAATATATGAGCTAAATGTAGTCTCTTTGAGTTGTAATATTTGAAGATACAAAGATTTTATTTTCCTCAAAATACTTAAGGTGACCGTGAGTCCAATATTTGGTTGTATAAGATTATGGATAATTTTAATTTCTAATTAAATAAAATTTTATTTTATTAATTATAATTATAATTAAAATTAAATAAAATAACCCCTAATCTTATACAATAGAATATATTGCGTTTACAGCTAAAAAAATTTTAAGGAACATATAATCATTTCTAATGAGATCAGGAAAAACCTAGGGTTATTAAGAAATATAGTTTCACCCATTTAAGATGTTCTGCTGTATTTCCCACTTCTACCCATGGCTTTGGGAACACCCAGCTCATGAACCAGCCCTCAGTGCTAAAACTCACACTTGAAAACTGTATTCTCACTGCCATTGCATTCAGTCAATATTTATAGTTTTTAACTATGACACTGTAATTAGAAAATATTTAATTGATCTTAAATTTCTGATAAACAAAAACTCTAACTTTACTAGTTATAATAGCTATGTAATGCCTATTCTTTACACTAAAGAACATAATTAGGGATAAAAGGGAGTTTTCCACATGCATCAAGAGATATTCGTGCCTTTAGAAACATTTCCATTTTGGCTAGCCAATTATGTATTATAGAAGTGCATCCCATTTTCTTGCCTCTGTTGTTCCTTTACCACCTCCCTGTGTGATAACTCCTTCACCTGAGAATGTAAGAGGCAGGTGAAAAAATTCAGCAAGTTCAAGTGTGACATCCAAGAGGAACAGTCTTTACTAGTACTGTTACTATGACAGCTTTACTAATTCACATGCTTAAATTTATGGGATTTATTTCTGTATGTAACAGACAAAGCCTATTAGCAACTAGGGGGAACCCAGCACCTAGCACAAATGCCTAAAACTAAGAATGACAGTCATCAGCTAGTGTGGTAGAGACACCAACAAATCAGAATAGACATCAGCCATAAGAGAGGCAGGAGAGAGACCAGTGGATCAACCCTGCCTGAAGCATAATAACTCCTCAGTAAATGTGGATAAATGAATAAATCCTCTGGATTAAACCAAATTGTAAAATTGATAGAATCTCAAGTTAAAACTCAAATAATTATTTATGTCATCACTAGGAAATTATCATGTTACAAATTAGATTACATTTTTTTAATTAATTCAGTTAGGCACCATACTGCCTGATCTAAATCAGTTGTGATTTGAGTCTATGGAGATCCAAACATTTAAAAAATAAATAGTCTCTATGCTTGAAAACCCCATGATGGTCTAGAGGGAAACATCTTTGCAATACAAAGTGAGAAGTGCTATAGTGAAGTTAAAAGTTAATAGGATATTGACATCTTACAGGCCAAGGAGCTTTAATCAAGGGGGCAACAGGGGATAATCTATTTAAACAATTACATCTGGCTAAAGCTTGCAAATTGACATGGATGGTACTGAGTAAGCAAATATACGTGAATGGTTCAGTACTAGCAATACAACGATCTGTCTGCCTCCTATAGATGAGGAAAGGACTGCACTGTTTATCTTTTCTTTCTTCTATTGTGCTAACTACATGACTAGAGAAACCTGAAAAAATCAAATAACAATCAAATGATGGTTCCATCACCACCACCCATCCAGAAAGAAAGAAAAGGCTAAAACACATAAGAAAGCATGCACATGAAAGGCAGCTATCTGCCCATGTCAGGGCTCTCTTAAGTCCACCTGTTCCCTGCAGAAGCTCTGGCTTATACCAATTTATCTAGACGGGCTACAGTATCATTTTTACAGTTATCTATACTACTGATCAGCCTCTTTTAATCTAACACAGAGCTCCAGAGAATTAAGCCTGTGTAGCATAAACCCCTTAAAAGATTACAATAATTACAGACACAAAGACATGTAAATATTTGTTAGTCAAACCAAATTCGCGTTGCCTGGTATTTTCTTTGGAGCCTGCCCATGTCATTATACTGAAATGTGATATATACAAACCCTAAGTGACTGCAAGTGAAATAATGTAACCCTATATACACAGTGGCAGTTTAAAATTACATCTGCTTTGGTTATTTTTATGTTAGACATTTCAAACAGTTTATTCCAAGTTATTCCTAGTTTATTCCAAGTTATTCCTAAACAAAACAATGAAGAACGTGAACAGACTTAAATAGCAGTGCAATAATGAAGAATTGAAATTCGTTGACCAAGTTGAGAATTTGTGATTTTTAAGTCATCGGTATTTTTCACTCATTTGATAAATATGCATTATTATATTTATTAAAACGTAATAGAAGACTATGTTATAGTCTCTATCATCACTTTTAATACACTTTTATAAGAACTTTTATTAACAAAAACTCTGCCTTTATAAAAGGAAATTCATATGACATACCTAAACTATGGCATTATTTTGATAGGCAGCAGATCTTTACCTATCTCTGTGTATTAAATAATGTTAAGTACAATTGGAGAAACAGAAACCATGTGATGCAATTCACCAGGAAGGACATCCATCACCTATACAGTATTCTCGGGGGAAAAAAACCTTAGTCTCAATCTAATAATAAGGCAACAGTCTGACAAATCCAAATTCAGGAAATGTGAACAAAAACATTTGGCCTGGACTCTTCAAAATCGTCAGTGTCATAAAAGACAAAAAATGTTGGGGACCTGTTCTAAAATAAACTAAAAAAAAAATGAAAAAAAAAAAACTAAATGCAAAGATGATATTAATTAAATCCAATTATTGGTAAAACCGAGTATTATTGTAAGTAGTAATTAATTCCTTTCTCTTTAATTTTTCTGATCCAGAATGTATTCAATTGTCTTGAATAAGTATATTCTCAATCTGAAAAATTTAAAAGAAAGAAAAAGAACAAGAAAAAGAAGTTCTAAGACATTACTATGAGACAATTGGAAAATTTGAATATGAACTGCATATTAGATAATAATATTATATCAATGTTAAATGTTCCAATGAGATAGTGTGGCATGTTAAAGAATGCCTTGCTCTGAGGGGATGAATATTGATGTACTCAACGTGTTGTCTGCAATTAATTCCCAAATGGCTCAGAAAAAAAAGTAGAAAGATAAAGCAAATGTGGCAAAATATTTCCACAGATCTATGTTAAAGACATACATGTTCATTGCCTATTCTTGCCTCTTCTATACTTTTGAAATTTTCTCATAATTAAAAGTTGGAAAAAAAATTTTAAGTGGTACATTAACAATATATCTAATCATGTGTGTGAGACAGATGTAACATTGCTGTCAATAGGTAACAATATTATCCCAAATAATTGAAGAAAATCAATGAAAACTTCTAAATACAAAAGCATCCTGCATTAACACATAGGTTTCTGTGAACTATCCCTAAAAAAATCTACATCTTTTAAATTTTTCCAATAAATTTCTTCCTTTATCACCAAATTTAAACCACAGTGACATTATTTGAAGAATTATTTATAAAACCTGATGAGAATTAAAACATTTTGTCATGAAAATAAACATAAGTACAAATTAAATTATAAAAATTAAAAGGAGCACTTTCATTACAATGAAAAGGTCTTGACAGCATAAAGAGTCCTGATTGCTTAGATTTTTGCTTATATTTTACAAAGCAATAACACAATTTTATCAGAAGAAGAAATAATCAGATAATCTCTGAATACCTTTGTAACCATAGGACCCATCACCAATAATTTTACTTTCCCTGTAACTTACTTAAAATATAAGAGATTTGTGGTCTTTGATGGTCATAAATAAATTCCACAGGGTCTTGCTTCCCTTTAATTTAAATAAACACTGTCAAAATTAACAACTGGTTAACAGCCCAGAATGTTTCCTTATGTGAGATATTACCCAAGATCTTTGAAACAATTGTATTTCATTTGCATGCTTAAAATAATTAAATCGGCATATTGGTCAAAGAGTAATCTGAGTGGCACTCATTAAAATCTATCATTTGAGGGCTAGGCCTGGTGGCTCATGCCTGTAATCCCAGCACTTTGGGAGGCCAAGGTGGGTGGATCACCTGAGGTGAGAACTTCGAGACCAGCCTGACCAACATGGTGAAACCCCATCTCCACTAAAACTACAAAAATTAGCCAGGCGTCATGGTGCATGCCTGTAATTCCAGCTACTCTAGTGGCTGAGGCAGGAGAATTGCTTGAACCCAGGAAGTGGAGGTTACAGTGAGGCGAGACTACGCCATTGCACTCCAGCCTGGGCGACAAGAGCGAAATTCCGTCTCAAAAAAAAAAAATCTATCATTTCAAAGTGATACCAAACAAGGCCAATCTCCTATGCTGTCCTTAGTAAGTCCAGACTGGTATTGATACAAAGCAGGGCACCTGGGTGTAAACAGCACAACCTGGGTTCCTAAAGTATGAATTGTATAAACTTTCCCTGTCCTTTATAACAAAATGAAACAAAAGGGGATCCTACTCCTGCTTCCACTATTGCTCCAAGAAGTTATAATGTTCCATGGGAAATAGCTTAATTGCAGATAAAGACTTTCCCAAGGTAAATTATTTTACCATGTCTGATTGCCAATCTGACTGTGTGAATAGTCTACACATGTGAAAGGAAACATTGGCAAATGCCAGTTTTACCATTTGGACACCTGGACAACAAATCCTTTCTGCTATGAAAGATTTATTCTTTAAAAGATTTATTTTTAAGAAAATTAACAAGAAAAACAATAGGAACTCCGGCTTTTATGTTAACCCTTTTTAGTCATTTATAGTGGGGTCTCTTGCCGTATAACAGTGAAATTACAATAGAGAAAAATGACGAAGTCCTGAGAGAAGGGTTTTTAAAAAGCATAAATTTTACACACTGGACTATAGAATAAGATTTGATCATAAAAAGTAACTCAAGGCAACTGGCAGTATCTACATGCCTAACTGTAACAAGTGTCAAAGAGGCGGAACTTTCTCAGGCCAGCTCCAGAAAAGTAGCTTCACAATCCAGTATTTTATAATAGCAAGTCAGATCTTTAAAATACTAAGTAATAATTTGATTGGCATACACAATAGGCATAATTTCTTCTCTCTAATTTTGTTTCTTTCCCTGGATGTTAATGCTATAATCTAATAATGATCATGTTTGATTCCCCAGGCTGGGCAAGGGAAATGATATTTTTGTCCCCAGTGTTCAGCTCCAAGTGGAACTCCCAGGAAAACTGGAAAGGAAACATGACAAAGCAAAGTTTGGAAATCCACTAGAAGATCCTTACCCAAAGAAGGCTGCCCTTGAGGCTGCCATTCCCATTGACTCTACTTTCACTAACCTCAGATATCCCACACAAAGAAGGGAGAAGCCCACCACCACCAGGGCCTTGGAGTACTCCACTTACCATGGCTGCGTACCAACAAGATGGCACTGGGTCAGGAGAATCGAGAAGACTACATCCAAGGAGTATTACCAGTCCCCTTAAGAGGAAAACTTTGAAAACCAGCCAGGTGGACATTATCAGTGAAGAAAATTTCAAAATAACTAATAGTTAAATGTTTAATATTCACTTAAATGTCATTTCCTACATTCTCATGTTTTTAGCGATGCACAATACTCAGTTTTACCAATAATTGGTTACTGTTTTCGTTGGTGATATTTTCTCTTCCAAATTTTTCTTACTTTCTTTGTGCTTATAACTTGAAGTAGCCTTTCCTGAAGTCATTCTCCATCATTACTAGGCTTCATTTTCCTTACATAAACTAACTCTATGTGAAATTATCTTGCCTATTTACTTTTCTCTTATATACGTCTCCCCCATTCAAAATATAAGCTCTTTGTCTACCTTCCCACTCCACCTTAATTCTAGAACAGTGCCTGCTCCAATAAACATTGTTTAATAAAGAAATGAAAAGTAAAGTTCTTTTTACTATGCTAATCAATTTGCAGTTCATGGTACCCTGGATTTCAGGGTTAGAAGGAAAACAAAAAAGCATCAGGTGAAACTAGTTTAATCATTTTCAGTGACCAAGAATTCCTCACCTGCAGAGAAAAATCTACCTTTCAATAGCTGAAATGAGAATTATAAATTTTTTTTTGTTGTTGTTGTTGAAACGGAGTCTCGCTCTGTCGCCCAGGCTGGAACGCAGTGGCGCAATCTTGGCTCACTGAAAAGCTGAGATTGAAAGCAAGTTCCGCCTCCCAGGTTCATGCCATTCAAAATGCGAATTATAAATTGTTAATACTATTATTATCATTATTGTTATAATGTGATGATAATAATAATGATCATTACAACTTATTATAAGTTAGGCCCTGTACTTTATGCACATTAATCCTTGCAACATTACTGAGTAAACATTATTCCAATTTTACCGACAAAGAAACAGGTTCAGAGAGCTTAAGAAATGTCATCAAGTTCACACAACCCTTGAGGAACTAAGCCAGGAGTCTAAGGTCTGGTTGACTCCAGAGGCCATGCTTTTCCCACCATAACATCCCATGGATTGCTGAACTAAAATAATCTCCTTTTAATTCCATGTTTCAGTCTTTACGATGAGGCCAAGTTGCTTTCCTGTCTCCTGATCCTTTACCAATTCTACTAGTTTTAAAATCAAGAAGTTATATCCATTCATCTAAATTCTAAATCTCCAATAGTACTTCTAAAGCATTTGATATATTAGTAACCAAGGAAAAATTAAATTGTAAAATATTTCTTTTTCTTGGTCATTCATTTGAGGAATATATAGATAAAATATTATTACATTATTTGTATATGCCTAGATTATTCTATACTGTAGTAAATAATATAGGCACTGGCTTCACTAAAATCTTCCATAAATATATTATTTTCCTAGTCTCATTCCTTAGCATTATAACCTAGAATTTGAACCCCAATCTCATTTTCAAAATCATCAAAGGCCTTAGAATGACTGAATTGAAAGTCACAATATGTTTGCTAAAATGCTTCCCAACCTGAAAAAGTATTAATACATATAGATTGTTCAATGTGCTTCTAAGACAGTGAACTTCTAAAAATTTAATAGGAAAAAGTCCTCAAACGGGAAAATAAAAATTACATCTATAAAGACTAACCCTAAAACTGGAATTTGAAAAAGAGGCAAATTTGATAAATGATACTTTCTTATGAGTTATTACTAGATTTTTCAAAGATAATCAATTGAATACAATCATTTCATGGTATGGGTATTTGCAAATTAGGTTAATAGCATAATTGCAAGAAATATGAAGTACAGCTTCAAAATGTTTCACAATGATTTACAGTATTTGCAGCTTTTGTTAGAGCCACTGGAGGACTAGGTTTCATTCTCAGTGCTCACTCCCACTTTTTTGTTCTTTTTCTTTACCTTTTTTTACTTATTCATTTATTTTCATTAAAACTAAGAGCATACCTCAGAAGTAAAAATACATGTCGTCAATTCAAGTGTTTGCCCCAGTATCTCCATCTAGTGGACATTGAGATTATAAGGTTTATTTTATCCAATAAATTCCTGATTGTTAAGTTTATTAAGCAAAATAAATGTGAGCAAGATAAAAAGAAAGGCAGCAGGTATCTTTCTAGGGATGAAACTCTTAATGGGCAATACTAGGAGAGTCATGTTACATTATTACATTATAACAAGTACCTAATCCAGAGTGTTCCAGTTTTGTTAAAATGTGGATATAGCTGTCCAGTTTTTTTGTTTTGTTTTGTTTTGTTTCCAATTACAATTTTCTTGTCATTAGGATCAAGAATCTTGAAAAATCCATTAGAAAATTTAGATATAAACATAAGTTTAATTGTTTTCCAACTCTTCAAAAAATTGTAGTCTTAAGAATTTCTTCATCTCTTAGAGCACAGAATCTTAATGCTAAAAGGGGCCTCAAAGATTTAGTAGTCTAAATTTTCTTATCTTACTAATGGGGAAACTGAGACCCAGAAACAGTAACAGATTTCCCCTCGATTATAAACCTGGAGAGTAACAAAGCTAGAATTCAAACCAAATCTGTTTTTAAGTCCCACCTTTCATAGTAAAAATCAATGCATCCTACTAGGAAAAGATACTGCTTTCTTTGGAGAGAAGTATTCATTTTATGATTTTCTTTAATTCATCCAAATATAGTACTAACACTAGGGGAAAATTGCTGTTTTACAGATGAAGGTAGTTCGCTAATTCAATCCTATCCAATTACTTGCCTCCTTTATGTCAGGCATTGTAAAGATGTTCATAAGAAAGTGATACAATCATCTCTCTTTAGGGAGAAAAGTTTTAAGGTTATTTACAATTTGCCAGACTAACTGCACTTCTTTTATTCTTAACGAATTTATATGTCCTTCAAGCTTGAAAATTCATCCCTATTGTCAATACCAGTGGCTGCCCCAAGATACAGAAGGGCTGAATGAACTGAAGCCTATCCACCCAGTGACTGTGCCCCTCAACAATTCTGTATAGTTGTTATGTTGTTGTTGTTGATGATGATGATGATGATGCTTGGTGTTTTAAGGTCCAAAGATGAAATGGGGACAACATTATTATAAAAGTGAAATCTTCCATATCTCTTTGATATAACATAAAGTCTAGAGTCCTAAGTAAACACTCCTATAGCTAGGCTTCAGGGAGTCTCTGAGAGGCAGGGCTCTGGTTTAAGAACTTGGAAGTCATACCTCACTTAACAGAGTTAAATGGCCTACCATATGGATGATGGTACAGTTCTTTGAAACTTTCCAAGTGCTAAACAGATGCTAATTTACATTATTCATGATTCAAAAGTGTATCTCTTACTGCACAAATGCTATTGGAAAACATATTCCTGCTGGCTGCTCTGTGGAGTAGTGATTCTTTCATTCCTTTACTTTCTTAATAAACTTGCTTTCACTATAAAAAAAAAAAAGAAAAGAAAAAATATTCCTGCTTACAATACAAATCAGTCACAGTTTTGGTTCCTCTGAGTAAGCTTCTAAAGATAAAAGGTCACACATGTAGTAGACAAGAGAGCCCTGGGATCCATTTAGTGGAGAAGGTGGCTTACTCCTGAGAGATCCTAAATAAAATCCCTGAGTCTATAAGGCTCCCTGTGTCCAAGTACTTCAAAATGAAATGAGAGATTGTGGTGTATTTTCAACTCAAGGAAGATAAAATTGAATGCACATACAATGATCCTATGCTATATGTGATTAAATATGACTAAAGCGACTTTTGCTTCACAATTGTTAGTTTAAAAGAAATCAAACAGAAAATTAGTTTGAGTAGGGATAAATACCTGCAGCATATAATAGATGAATGGTTAGCATATAAAGAGTTCTTATAAAGTAGTAAGACGATTGATAAATACTCCAGGAGAAAATGAGTTGAGTTGATATACAGCCAAATCAAAAAAAGCAAGTGATCAATAAAAGACATGGAAAAGATTAAACATCTAAACTATCTAATTAAACTATCTAATAATTAAAGAAATGGCCACAGCAACATATTTCAGATCAGGAAAGATTAGAAAGATTGATAGAACTTTAGTAGTGGGGAAATAGATCCTCTCATGCAATGTTGTTGCATTGCTGGTAAAATCTTTCTAGATTGGGCAGTGTATTTCAAAAGTTAAAATTATCATCTTTTAACCCAATAACTTTATGTTCTGGGATTTATGCTAAGAAAAAAAAAGTGAACAAGTATGAAAATCATTGCCCACAAGAATTTCATCAGAGCCTTCTTTATAATAGTGGAAACTTGAAAAACACCTACATTTCCATTATACAGGTCTAGTTAAATAAATTACAGCATATCCTTATAAAGAAATATTATTAAGTATTAAAACTGATGTTATACAAAACCCTGGAAATAACTGAAATATCCAGTAATCGGGCCAATTTTAGAACATTGCCATCACACCAAAATCTATAATTGGGCATTATAGTATGACCATATATTAGAAAACAAGGCAGCCATTAAAGAGAATTCAGTATATGTAGATGTGCTGACATGGAATGATTCCCATATTTATGGTTTTAAGTAAAAAAGCAAAGCAAGGGGGAAAATTTTGTGTGTGTGTGTGTATTTTTTTTTTTTTTTGAGACGAAGTCTTACTCTGTCACCCAAACTGGAGTGCAATGGCGTGATCTCGGCTCACTGCAACCTCTGCCTCATCAAGCAATTCTCCTGCCTCAGCCTCCTGATAGCTGGGATTACAGGCACCCGCCACCACACTCGCTAATTTTTGAGCTTTATTTTTATGCTTTATATGTTTTTCTCTATGTCCTATACTTCCTAAACATAAAAAATAGCAAGACTTTCTTCAACCCTAGGATCAACCACTGTTAAAGATTTTTAATGAATCCTTCCACAAATACTCTATCCAATGTAATATATACATATGTTTCCCCTTTTTGTAAAACACCCAGCAAATTTTTATATATATGTATATATTGGCCAGGTGTGGTGCCTCACGCCTGTAATCCCAGCACTTTGGGAGGCAGAGGCAGGTGGATCACTTGAGGTCAGGAGTTTGAGACCAGCCTGGCCAATATGGTGAAACTCTGTCTCTACTAAAAATACAAAAAATTAGCTGGCTATGATGGTGAGCATGTTAAATCTTATCAAATTCTTTCCTTTATATATCAAGATGACACGTTTTATTGTTAATATGGTAAATAACACTGATTGATTTTTAAATGATAAACCAACCTTAAATTCTTAGAATAAACTCATCTTGGCCACGATGTATTAGCCTATCATACTACCAGATTAAATTTGTGAACACTTTGTTCAGAATGTTTTGCATCCAATGTCATGAGAGAGATTCACGTGTAATTCTCTTTTCTTGTGATGTCCTTGTCAGATTTGGTATCAAGGTATCACATTTGGTTTGGCAGCAAGGTTTTACTGTCTTCATAATACAAGTTGGGAAGTGTTCTTTGTTTTCATATTCTTTGGAAGAATTTGTATATGCTACTTTTGCATGACATTTCCATTTTTATTCTAATCTAATCTCCCTACTGAAATTATAAATGTCTAAGGCCCAAAGACTATACCTAGGGTTTCCTATATCCTGAGAATTCAACCCTTTGCTTTAGATATAGTAGGATTTCAAAAAAAAATCGTTATTACCTTGACAAAGTATAAAATCTGTCTATTTATTTTAAAAATCCAATTCACATTAATTATATACATGAAAATTTATAATTTACTTCCCTCTCTTTTAGGACATCAGAAGGATCACAGAGTGTTAGGGCTGGACCTCATCTCCAGGGTGTTCCCTATGTCTGTGATAGTAGCAGCATGGCTGAGTAGAAAAGTATCTATTTTGGATCAAAAATATGTGAGCTGGAATCCAGACAACTCCACTTACATGTGATTTATATAATGTCTTTGGTGACATTATATAAATTCTCTGGGCCTCATATTTTCCTCTACAAAATTGAAATAGTAGTAAAACTTATTTACAAGACTACCACAAAGTTAGAGGTGATGTGCATAAAACATCTGGGTGCTTAATAGTAATTTTTTTAAAAAGACATCTTTTACTCTCATGAAAATTCTAACATAAAACTTTAAAGTCATATTTTGCAGTAATAACCTCCAAATCTTTGTGTCTCCAATACCTCAGTGCATGCTTTAACCAGTCTCATTTATTAACCTTTTCTCTTTGAATCACTTTCTTCTCCACACAATATGATTTGGCTCCTTACTCTTCCCATGACCACTGTTAGAAATGCTTGTTTTCCAGTGCCATAAAGAAATAGCACTTGAACATAAATTTGATTTCCTCAGCAAGGCCATTTTTACTTTCTGCAGAAAGGGTACACTCGCCAGCAGTTTTGCCACAAGAGTACACCGAACAAAGTAGACAGAGTCATTTATAACCTGATGTGTCCACCCTACTGCTACGTCCAGTTTCCATTGGCTAGAACGGGACCTCACATTCTGTATTTGTCCTGATTGGCTAGCAACTTAGAACTTTTTAAAAGAGGCACAGGCAGACAAGAACAAAGGAAGGAGGAAATAACTTGTGGAATGCTGAGAAAGGTAAAAACACCTCCAAATAAGGAAGAGGAACAGGCTATGACCTAATGCCCACTTGGACCAGTATAAGCATGCCAGGGCAAATATTTCGGCTAAACTGTGGGAGCAAAGAACATAAAGTACATTGATTTCTTCATTAGAGCTAGCAGATATTTAAGAATGTTAGCACAGCTCTTTGAATAAATTTTGCTTCTAAGAGAAGTTACTATTTATTCCTAATTAGATGGGGAGGAGAGTCTCTTTGAAGAGGAACCTCTACTTTACTTTTTACACCACCAATACACTCAACAAGACTTCATACAATTACAAAAACTTCCCTGACTACTAATTTCTTTTCCTACCTTGCCTATTTTCTTGCTAAACTCTTTCCCTGAACTTCATCAAAATCTCCTATCAGGAAGATCAGAGAACTGCAGGTATTAAGCCAGTTTAACAGAGTTATCCTTGTAAAGTTAAAGGAAGAACTATTCTCACCCTCATTTTAGAAACAGAAACTGAGGCAAGGGGAAGTTATCACAAGATACAGAGCGAATTGGACAAAGAAGGGACAAAGTTAAGTCAGCCTTTTATTGTCTGCCTTACTCTACCAAATATTAGTCTGGGAGTCAGCATGGGTAACTCTTGACCAAGATGGCTACCATCACCTCTGTGAAACAGAAATGCATGAAAATAAATGAGAAACATTTCTGAATTTGGTAGGGGGGTTATCTATCCTTGTATTTTCACCTTTAAGTTATTTTCAATGCACACAACTGATGTAGTAGGTAAAAGCTATGCACATATGTGTAGTACTTAACATCACTTGCATTGTTCCAGTTAATTCTTTAAATACTGTATCATACTTAGCTTACTGTGGGCTGGAAGTCAAAATCTGGAGGCCTTGAAACACAGTCACTGAATAATAATGATTTAAGGATCACAACAAAAGTTCAAAACACAGCCAGGCATACATATCAGTTTGTAGCAACAGTGGTTTCACTTGAAACCACTTGCAAACAGTGACCCATAATCCTCAAATCTGCTGTTCCCTAATTATTCTTGTTTGCCTTCGTTTATGCTAAAGGTAAACATGTATTTAGCCCAGAAAAGGAAACGGAAAAAAAACCAGAAGTGACCCAAACAATGTCTGCAAAGCAGGGGTTGTAATCTGCAATCAAATAGCTTAGTCACATCACCCAAGTGAATCCAAACTACTCAAAATCATTAAATAAATGATTCAGTCTCCAATCCTACTCCTAAAAAAGAATATAACCAGAGGATCTCCTTTAATTGACAAAACTACGTGAATGGTTTTGTATTGACATTATTAACTAAAAACTTAAAACACATTTAAACACAGGCCACCCAGAGTTAACACTATAGCTTCCTGGTTTTTGTACCAGTGAGCACATGGCTTCAGTCCATGTTCAACACTTAATTAAGAGATTCTTTTCAAAGATTGTATTCTGGATTTACCATCTTTTCAGAGGCCATACTGCTGCAGTTCATTAGCACTCAACATCTGGCTGGAATGTTTTAAACTACTATTTTCCTTAACCATTATATGGATGAAGTTTCATTATTCTAAGGAAACTGAAACAATGTCCTTGTGTGGACTTCTAAGCATAATAATTAGTGACAGTGCAAATTGGTTTCTGATTTTTCTTATACCATGTAGCAAACTATTAAAACATTCAAATCATAGTTTATATAATTGTGAGATCCTTTTCATTTTATAACATAGACATGTCTTTCTTTTTCAGGCACAAGGTCTTATTCTGAAGGCCAAGAAATGTTTCACTGAAATGCACTATATGTGAAGAAAAATATAGTCTTGTACTTTCTCAAGGAAACAGCACTTATAAACTCAGAAAAGTGAAAATGTGGACATATTTGGCACAGAACTTTGAACATTCCACTTACTCTGTTTATGAACCTTAGAGGGCTCTAGTACAGTATGGATTTCAAACTTCAAAAACACTCCCCTGAAAAGAGTATCAACCCATGTCTATATAACTAATTTGCCCCTGAAATGAAATTAAGTAAATCTGTTCAGGGACTTAAGCAACGAGAAAGCATCCCTGTAGTCAAAAAGTTTTTAAACTGAATTTCATGAGGCTGCATAAGAATTTTTAGGCCTTGGCTGACACATATTTATAAGTCTGGCTCAGAGAACTGTTAAAATACACTTATGGGTTCACTCTGCCTGAAATGCCCTTGGGCCCCTCCCAGTGCTTTCTTTTCCAGCCTTTCCTTCCTTTAACATTTTCTTAGAACTCACCAATTACTTGAAATTGTCCCTGTTTAACTTCCCCAAGGAGCCATTATTTCAACCTCTTTATTTATTTACATATAAAATACCTTACACTTTGTATGAGATAGATGGTCAGTTAATAAATCTTCTGTTACTATTCCACTATATGCATTTAAGTTCCATAAGGGCATTGACAATTTGTCTTCCTTCCTTCTTTTCTTTTTTCTCTTCTCTTCTCTTTTCTTCCTTATTGTTTCCCCTCTTGCCACTGTCAGGGGTATGGTATAGTACTCCCAGGTAAAAGAACTTAATCCTTGTAAATCACATCTTGCCATCCCCAGCTCACAGCCCTCCAAAGGTTTTCCATTACACTTAGAATGAAAGCCAAAGAAGATGCTACACACCCTTGACCAACTCTCTCAACTCACCTTCCACCTCTTCCCACTTCTCTCTCACCACACCCCAACCACAGGGACCTCTTATTCCTGAGACACGACAAACTCACTTTCACCTTAGGGCTTTTGCACTTGCTGTTCCCTCTGACACTCTTTCTCAGCTGCTCACTCCCTAAGGTCTCTGTTCAAATGTCCTCTCCTTGGAGAGAACTTCTCCTAACTCCCTAGATACAATGTAAGATTTCCCTTAACTATGGCCTAGCTGATATTATATATTTATTTGTATAGCTCTTCATGATCTATCTCATACCATCACTCCCACCACCAGTATAGAAACTCCATGAAAGCAGGGGTACTTCACTGGTTTTATTCACAGTTGTATTTCCAGTGCCTAGAACAATGCATGGCATATAGTAGGTATTCAACAAACGCCACTGAATCACTGCTTTCAAGTGGTATAATAGGAAGTTTATACTGTCTTCTCTTGAAAGCACTCCTCACAAATCCAGTATTATACATGTTATTCTGGGCTTCCCAATACACGATTCTTGATGCCATCCGAGAGATTCCCCAGCTTCCTCAGTGAACTATAACTCAAAGGAAGGTTTTATGTCTAACTCGTATTCTGGGTAACTCAGAATCATGTAAATTGTGTTTTTGACAAAATGCCAGGGATACCCACGTACAAGAATTCTCCCTTACCCCACTATTCCCAGCTGGACATTTCAGTCTTCATCAACCAAGATAATATGGGTTTTCTTTTCCTTCCTTAGACTTCAGTATGGGGCATGCAGCTCAACCCTATACTTCTCTACTGTACCTCCCAGATTCTCCAAAGTGGATCTTCTGAATATCACTTGAATATTACAACCTCATGAATTCAAAATCTACTCCCAACCCCACACCAGAAGGAGGAATTTGTGGATAGATGCTAGTCTAACATACCTTACTACCCAAGACTAGCTTTTAGAGTTGCAACCTGTTTCCCAAGTAGGCCAGCTATTTCTGTTCTAACATTCCTAAGAGGTACTTGGTCCTTTCTTCTTGACCTCCAAGGACAACTCCAAGAACAGACAGAAACTGGACAGTAGAGCAACCCAAATCCCATTCTTACAAAATACAGGCATACCTTGTAGAACACCTCAGCAACTAATGTTTTCTTGGTGAAAGACTTCTTGATTTTTGATACCCAAACTTCATAGAATGTTCATATCTCTCAAAACAACACTTTCTGAAAGTTGTTGATGTAGGAAAAAATACATATTTACACCCTAAAACCTAAACACAATATTGTTAACAAAATAGTATGCAGAGTACTGAAATACCAGGTGTCACTACAGACATACAGGTATTACTATATAAAGTAACTGCTTGTTAACAACCATATTAATTGTTTAACATTCAAGAAAATTGGTTTAAGCATTTTTCATGCTACTTCTGTGTGACTTATATAAAGAAAGTTTTACTGTATTTTTGTAACATTGTAGGAAATTAGAGGTTTTGAGTTGAGGAATAATGCATTATACTTTTTCCTATTTAAAAAAAAAATAGGCCCCTGCTCAATAATTTTGTGCAGAACATCTGATTTGTTGGAATGGACTACAGCCACTAAATGGAAGATGCCTGTATTTTCTTGGATTCTTCCACCCAAAACCCATCAACAGGCCTCACCCTAAACCGTTGATTTGGTCACATTCCAACAGCTCATCTGTTCTCAATCTCTAGCCTTGACTCATTGAATCCCTTCTCATCTCTTCATCTTCCAGGTTCCCCCAGGTATGCTCATACAGGTCATCTAACTTTTCATCCTATTTGCATTATTATTTTTCATTCTATTCACTTCTTCTCTCAATCCTTTATTTTACTTTCTAAAAGATTAAATACAGGTAAAAGGCTTATAACAACAACAAAAGCAGCCCTATCACACTCTGTCATCCCTATCCCCAATGCAATGTGTACAGCGGCAAATACTTTTGATTCTTTGCTCTTGCTTCCAATTCCAAATAACAATGGTAAATGTTATTGCCTGTTGTTTCATTTTAAACATTATTTATTGCTTTCCTATTATGGTAAGTGAGGATTTTAGCTCTCTTATGTCCACCGTTCCTTTACCCTCCTCCACTTTTCTCAATAAAGTTATGCCCAAAATTTTGTTTAAATTCATATTCGGTGGGTTAATTACTGAGATTATTGTTCACTTATGAGCCAAATACTGAAAAATGATTGATTTCATTTCTGTTACAAACTTTTTTTGTTTTTCCTATATTTAATAATTGCCCCATTTCCTCATTTGCTTAGATTTGTTTATCTAGCTGAGCTTTGTTGTATCCTACAACAGCTCTGTGAAATTACTCTGAATCTGTTTTCCACATGATTGAACATATCAGATTTATCAGCGTTTTTGGCTTTTTTTTTTTTACTGATAAGATTTATAAGTTCCATTTTTCTCTCTCCTCATTTTAATCTGCACTGCTTTCTAAGCTGCTGGATATTATGGGTGTTATGTTGGAATTTCCCTTATGTTCTATAAATACCCAACTCCTCTCTCCTGTATTGGATTTCTCATTTCCTAGTTCCCATGCAATCTTCTTTCTTGGTTTACTCCCTAGTTTTAGTGGATTACATCCTCTAGACTTTTACACTTTACATGTTGAAAATGTTTTACTATATCCTCACATTTGATTAATTCATTTAAACAGATATCCTAAACTAAAATGTATTAATATTTTAGAGACACTTATCAACTGCCTTTATCTTCCAATACTGTTTTTGAGAAATTCATTTACATTCCTGATCCTTTGATTATGATCTCTTTCTCTTCTTTTCTCTTGCTCTGTCAACTAGCTTTTAGTGTCTTTTCTATAAACACTCAAGTTTCAGAATTTCCAGATGATATTCTTTGGTTTGACCTTTTACATTTATTACACTAAACACCCAGTGAGCCCTTCCAATCAGAATTCACATTTTCACTTTGGAAAAAATAATCTTCTGGACAGACACAGTGGCTCACATCTATAATCCCAGAGCTTTGAGAGGCCAATGAGGGAGGATCACTGGAGATCAGGAGTTTGAGAACAGCTTGGGCAACACAGGCCCCATATCTATTTTTTATAATAATAATAATTTTCTAATAACTGCTTTTTCTGTTTTTCCTTGCTAGTTGGATATGGATTTCTGGAATTGATCCATAAATTTTCCTGCTTTTCTCTCTTATTGTCCAGCTCTTTTATTCCCTACTATATCAGAGAGTTCTTCCAGTCTGTTCTCTTTTTTTGAGAAAAGGTCTCACTGTGTTGCCCAGGCTGGTATTGAACTCCTGGGCTCAAGTAATCCTCCTGCTTCAGCCTCCCAAAGTGCTAAGATTGCAGGCACGAGCCACCATGCCCAGCAATTGCAATCTTTTTGCTAAATTTTGTCTTGCTGTCACATTTTTAATATGCAAAAACTCTATCTTATTGTTTGTTCCTTTTTTAAAAAAGTAATACTCTTACTTTTTAAGGACTTAATATTTTCTTTTATCTCTCTGAGGACATCATGTCTTTGAAGCATTCTTCTGCTCTCAGCATTGTCTCTGTTTCCTCTGGGTTCCTGTTTTCTGTTTTTTTGTTTGTTTGGTTCATTTTGGAGGTTTTCTTCCAAAATCTTACTATCCGTTGATGCCCTATCATATTTAAGAGTGAGTCACTAAAAAGCTTATTAGAAGCTTTATAAATGGGCTTCTAACAGGGTCATAGAGGAGCTGGAGAAGGGGGTCACCAAATGTCCGTATCTGTATGAACCATCTCTGGGATGATTCAATTTCCTTTGAGAAGGATCCTCCAACATTCCTGCTGGAGTGTAGGGTGGTGAGGTTGCCAGTGTGCCAGTAATGACTAGAAGAATGAAGCTAAGGATTTCACTGTTCAGATGCAGAAGTCCTCTAATCTCCCGGTTTTCAAGTCTTTCTCGTCCTGCCTTTCTCAGTGCTCAGTGCCCCCAAGTACAAATGATCTCTGGTGGTTTCTCTAGAGACTCCTGCAACAGTAGGGGGAAATGGTCCCAAGTGAAGAGAGGCCTTTTAGGGTCTAAATAGTCCTCATAAAGGCTTTCAGATAAATCCTCACCCATCATATTACCCTGCTTTCTTCCTAAGGCTTGCCAGAGAGCTGTGGGATGAGTCAGCTGCCTTTTCATCTACAACTCCCTCCACAGGCACTTGGCTCTGACCTTTCTCCATTCTGCTAAGTCATGTACCATTCCTCTATCCACTTTCCATCTCTGTATTTTGTGGTTTATGGTTATTTATGTCTCTTTGGTTTACCGAAGATAAAGCTTGTGCTTCCTTTTCTTATTTTCCCTGTTGTTTGGAAATTATTTTTGAGAAAAGAAGATTAATAAGATTAATTTAGGGACACAGAAAAAGACTAGATAAGTCTTATCCTGACATCTTGAAATCAGAAGTCTCTAGATTTTCTTTTTTCATAGATTTTTTACCACATCATACTCTCTTGTACCAGCAACATTCTGATTCATAATTTCTGGCTTCCAGATGATTAGTCATACTGTTCTCTGGTTTCAGATATGCAACATTTAGTGTATTAATGAATTAACAAGTTCTACATCTACTTATCATATCCCATCTGCAGTAATTGTTGTCTGCAACTGAATGGGGTTTACTGAGTATAAAATAATAGGAAAGGCTTTAGTCACCAATCTGTTGTGGGACTTAGTGTCCTTATCAAATAGGCTGGTTATTTTTGGTTGTCCCTCTGTCCCTCTATTCTCACACTTCCCCTACCCCAAGAGGCTGACCTCTATAGAGAATTCCCCTCAACTATTCCCACTCATTGCCATTTTCACCTGTGTCATTCTTTCTCTGCCTTGCTGCATTTCTGGCAACATTACTCTACATCCGCAGCTCCTAAAGTATAATGGCTTCCAGCTTCACAAGAGAACCCTTCCTAGTTAGTTCCCTTGACCTTACCCACACCTCTGTAAAAGTCTCTTTATTAAACTCTCTTCAGTTATACCTAACATGTCATTTGTTTCCTGTGGTAACACTAATACATCAGTAAAAGGAGCATTTTGAACTAGCTCAACTCTAAGGTCCCTTGAGTTCTTAGATTCTATGATTTTTACAAGAGTAAAATCACATGGCATTTAAATTAAAGACTCTGAACAAATTACAGACTTCCTTTCATTCAAGATTCTGTCTCACTCCAGAAAAAAATAATTCTCCAAATAATTATGCTCAGTCCTTAGAAAATATAAATATTGTTAGTACAACTTAGACTAGCTGAGAAAGCCAGAATATACATATTGTTCCCTTTTTGCTTAGGCACTGCAGTAAGATAGCTCTGATAAAAAATGTATTTGCTATTTCTGACTTTGAAAACAGACAATCAGAATTAATTCCAAGGGTTCAAGTGTTTCTCTTTATCTTCTTTCCTTCCTGTTTCTTAGATATGTATATTATCAAAACACCAGAAAAATAGAAAAACTAAGTTTCACCAATCCTCCCATTAAAAGTGAAATGAATTCCTTGACTTCACACCCTCCTCCAAATACCAAATTATTTTTTTCCATGCATCGCCAGACTTTTTGTATCCACTGAACTTTACCACTTTCTTACCCCTTATAGACCCTTCAACCCATTTCCATCTAAAACTGCTCTTGCCAAAGTTTTGTACAACTTCTTTGTTGTGATAGTCAACGGATACTTCTCAGAACTTGTGGTAACCTCTCAGAAGCATATGACAACACTACCACTCCTTTCATGAAACATTATCTTCTTTGTCTTTGCTGTTGCCTCACCTTTCTGGTTTCTCTCATACTTACTGGACTACTTCTCAATCCCTTCAGTGGACATCTCTTACTCTGCCCATTCCTCAAATGTTCATGTTTCTTGGGGCTCTGTTCTAGTTTTCCTTATCTTTCCGCCTATATTCCACCACCAGGTATCTTGATCTACTCCTATGGCTTCAAAAACGATGATAAACTAATGATTCTCAAATGCACCATCTCAAGTCCAGATCTCCTCCTGACCTACATATTTTTTCATAACTAAATACTAAATAACTCCATCAGTATGCCCAACGATTCCTCACACTCAACATTTCAGCCTCCGCTCAAACCTATTTTTCCCCCATATCTCTTATTCCAATGAATCATACCAAGCCAGACACCAATATAATCTTTGAGTCTTTGCTGTTCCCCATTCCCATGCCCAATCAATGATCAAGTCCTACTGATTCTGAGATCTTGAATCCATCTAATTCTAACCATTCTCATTGCTACTTCTCTAGACCAAATCATCTCCCTACTGCTAAAACCCTGAAATGCAGACTTTGTAATATAGCCAGGGAGATCTTTCTAAAATACAGATATGAACACCTTACCCTCTTCCTAAAATCCTGCAATGGTTTCCCACTGCTATGAAGATGATGCCTAAACTCCTTAACAAAGTTTACAAGGCCCAGCATCTGATCTCCTGCTCTGTTATCCAAATTGCTGTATGCTTCAGCCATACTGAGACATTTTTTAGTTACTCCAAAAAGCCATGATTGCTTTTACCCTGGACATTTCCACATGATGTTCTCTCCACCCAATACATGCTTATCTGATGTCATCAGTGTTATGCCATCAATATCCACAATTCATTGAATCGTTGGTGGCTCCATTTAGATGTCCTATGCTCTCTAAATCTGGGTTATATCTGCTCCCATAGAAAACTACTTATCCACTTACTATATTCTATTGCAGTTGCCTATTTACTTGTCTCTTTTCCCTTTTAGATTATAAGCACAATGAAAGTTGAGACTATACCTATTATATCTCCAATGGCTTGAACATTATCTGGCACAAAATAGCCATTAATAAATAATGGTTGAATGATGAACAAACAAATGAGTAAATAAACAAATCAGATTAAAAGTTGTACCAGGGGAAACACATTTTACATATGGACTTCCTGTCCCTTGCTTCTTCTCTTCTCAAAAAATAATAATAATATGTAAGCCCCCTTTCCCTCCCAACCAGCCATTGCTTACTAAGGGCTAATTAATGTATACTTACACAGGACAGCTAAAAAGAAGGATTCTGTCTGAAACTTTGCTTTCTCCTTCATTTCTGCCTTTCCTCCTATATATAAAATTTTCAAACTGAAAGTTAAAACATGCTTAAAAGAGACTAAGCATGTGGCTGCCTTTCTCTTGATCTGCCCAAACCATCTGTAAACCTGGTAGTGTATGTACATGGGGTAAAAAGAACCTATGATAACATTTTATTTGAACCAGAATGCTAAAGCATTAATTAAAGCTAAGCACACCTGCTCTAAACTGCAGAGTCAGAGATTTATGTGAACTTACAAACTTGAGGCTTTCTGACCTCTTGTACAATTTATATTTCCTTTAAATAAGCATTTCCTCTTTGTAATGCAATATTTTAAAGTTTATTTCTGTGACTAATCTGCTAGCATATTCAGTTCCTTTATTACCTAGTCTTTACCTTTGTAACCCACTACTTGTCAAATTTTTAATTTAAGGTTTTGGGTGAAAATAAGCAGTCTCAACCATGAGGGGAAGAATTTCTTGCCCTAAATTTAACTTGTTAATGAGGTGATCTAAAACGATACCCATATATTCAAATTCCATATTTAATACAAAATATTTTTATCTTTTTATTTTTTTTGAGACAGAGTCTCGCTCTGTTGCCCAGGCTGGAGTGCAGTGGTGCGATCTCGGCTCACTGCAAGCTCTGCCTCCTGGGTTCACGCCATTCTCCTGCCTCAGCCTCCCGAGTAGCTGGGACTACAGGCGCCCGCCACCACGCTTGGCTAATTTTTTTGTATATTTAGGAGAGACGGGGTTTCACCGTGTTAGCCAGGATGGTCTCGATCTCCTGACCTCATGATCCGCCCGCCTCAGACTCCCAAAGTGCTGGGATTACAGGCATGAGCCACCGCGCCAGGCCAATACAAAGTATTTTTATACAGTTATTCACAGATCTATTCATGCACTGTTTGGAGGGTATAAGCTACTTTATAGTGATTTATCACTTGTTAAGTTACAGTGCTCGCCCACATGTGCAGTCCTTTTAAAGAAGACAGTTTTTCAGTCAAGGAAGGCATTCTGATCTGAGATTTGGACGCTAATGATTTTAGAAGGAGAGGGTTCTACGAGGTTTCCTATCAAACATAGTTACCTTGGATAGATTCCTTCCTAGCACTGTGAGCGTCACCAAGCCAGCACAACAGACCAAAGCACTGGAGCTGGAGAGGCCAGAACTTGGTGGGATATTTCCATCTACCAGGCAGTTCATTCCAGTCAGGTTACTAAGACCAAAGTGTTCCTAAGAATATAAGGAAAAACAGCAACAGTAATTCAGTATTGAATTCAACGAGTAGTGAAAGCTTCCTTCATTCCCCAGAGAACAAAAGTCTATCAATAGACTTATAATAGTTATAGAAACTACTTGCGCAATTCAATCGTGACATTTTATTTAACGACTCTTGGCCACAGGGTAATTCCTTTAAATGCCTTTAATCTTCTTGCCTTGAATGTTCTTTTTCTTGAATATTAATTGATTTGAATATGGAAAAAATATAAAATTGCTTTGAATGTTCTTTTTCTTGAGTATTAATTGATTTGAACAAATAAGGAAAAAATATAAAACAATTATAATTCAACTTGCCAAGTAGCAAGACAAGAAATATACAATTATCTATGAGGTAATTTAAATCTCCGTGCAGCACATCTCCAGCATTCTGTTATTACAAAAGTCCAAGCCCCAAGCAGTGACTTGTTTCTAAAGAGTGCCTTACTTTAGAAGATTCTCTGAAAAAAAAAGAGTTCCAAACTTTCTGAGTTCTGTTTTACTTATGAAAAAATCTAGGCACCAAGAGATGAAGAAATTTTCCCAAGATGACCCACAGGGAGATGAGAGTAGGGCCCAGGTCTCTGATTCCTGTTTGAAAACTTCTCCATTGCAGTTAGAAACCTGAGCCAGCAAACTGTCATTGTGATTTACTATGCCAGCTAGATGAGAAAATCCAGATTTTTACTACAGTTTATAGATACAGTTTAGCCATATGGCAGCTTTAAAGACAGTGAAATTAGAATTCAGCCACAAGTGAGAATACAGACCCTAAACAAGTCAAGGAAACTCTATTTCTACAAATAGGAAAGCCCAAAGAAATACTCAGATTCTGATTTAAATATGGAAAGCTCTGGCATACTTACACGAATTTCTAACACTAGGACACTTTGGAATGATATCGTATCATAACCTTTGTGGTTTAAGTTTACAAATAAATTCAAGTCTATCTCCTTCTCAAGAAAAAGTACCATAGTCTTTGCAAATTACTCAAATGACTAAAGATTAACATATGAAATACTATTACTTAATTAAGCATTTCATCTACATATTATACAAGGGAGAATTTCAATAAACTAGCTAGAATAACTAAAATAACAACAAAATTCTGCAAATAAAATTTTTCCTTAATGTTTCATCTGTCTGTCCTAGCTAGCAAAACTCTCATACCACACTAAGAAGAAATTTAGCTGAGTATACTTCTCTTTCTGATTTCAAGTCATCTAAAAATTTCCTTCCAGAAATACAAATTATAAACTGAAACTGTACTGTTGCCAATGCCCTTTCATACAGAATATCAGACAGTTTGTTTAAAAAAAAAAACAAAAACTTGAAGAATACAATATATTTAACTATAAACTGATCAAACATGGGTGTCTTGAGTGGGAATCATACTTAAGAACTTATCAGCCAGGTGTGGTGGCTCATGCCTGTAATCCCAGCACTTTGGGAGGCCAAGGTGGGTGGGTCATGAAATCAGGAGTTCAAGACCAGCCTGGCCAATATGGTGAAACCCTGTCTCTACTAAAAATACAAAAATCAGCTGGGCGCGGTGGCAGGCGCCTGTAATCCCAGCTACTCGGGAGGCTGAGGCAGGAGAATTGCTTGAACCCAGGGGGCAGAGGTTGCAGTGAGCTGAGATCATGCCACTGCACTCCAGCCTGGGCCACGGAGCAAGACTCTATCTCAAAAAAAAAAAAAAAAAAAAAAGCACTTATCATGCAATGTTTAAATGAAAACGTATAACAAATTCAAAATGCAAATGGGTATATGCCACATTCTGTAATAGCTCTATCCCAAAAGGATAACATGTTCAATTTAATATAAACGAATTATCCTCTGAAACTTTCTAGTATTTGAATCTGAAAGTTTCTGAACAGGCTAGCATTTAAATTATCTTTCTGCCAAAAGCTTATTGGATAAGTTTGCTTTTGCACATAAATTGTCAAACCAAACAGGAAGGCTTTAAAACCTGAAATGCTCAAAAATAACACAAAGCAACATGCATTATTTAGGCCACTTTACCCATATGCTGCAAAAAGGCATGTTGTTACAAGGAAGATTAAAATTGCATTTGCCAGGCAAATGCTTCCAAATACTGTAATTCCTACTAATGTATATAAGCCAGATGATCTGAAGATTTAAAACCTGCCAATAACTTTTCCTGTAAGTTATTACCATGTGTCTGAGAGGAAGGGAAACACAAAAGAAAGAAAGAAATGAATTCATTAACTTTAAGAACAAAAACCACCACTGTTAGAGTATAGAACTACACATTAGAAATAAATTTGATGTATTTCTGTAATGGACGTGCCACTAAGTCCTAGCTGTTCATTACAAAGTTTCAAATAGGACTGCCAGGCAGTAAGGAACACAAGCTCTCTAAAACACCGGTCAGTTTGTTTGTTTACTTTTAGCTCACAAAGGCAAAATTTACTGCTTATTGTCCTACCTGTGATTCTATACAAGTCACTATATCTAAAATAATTATTGCAATATAAAAGTGGCTCTAAAAACAGCAAATATCAATTTTCTTTTGGTCCTTGATACTTTTTCAACTATGAGAGTGAAAACATTTTATTTTCTTGTTCTTGTTCTAATGTAACATTAGACATTTTCAAAGTAATTATTCAAGTTTCTAGGAAAATACTTACACTAATACATTTCATTACGTCTTTTTTTAATCCCATCTGAAGTAGCAATAACAATACTAGCTACCATTTATTAAATGGCTACTATCAAGCCTTATGTAATTCTTTTAACAACTCTTCATCAGTTTAGCAATGACATCATTTTACAGATAAATCTGAGATTTAAGAGGTTAAATTACCACAGCTGGGAAGAGCCCAGATTCAAACCTGGGCTGACTCTAAATCCTATTACAGTATACCCCTATATATCCCAAGTATACATGTAAATAATAGTACTAAAACATATCCTCAAAGGTATGTTTAAACAAAGATTTTAAAACCAGACAGATGTTTGTCAAATGCACCTATTTATGAAAAGCCAGCTATATGAAAACCACTACTGCCCCCTGTGAACACTACCCCAAAAACAGTCATATCTTCCCCACTCTCTGAAACACAAACTAGCAAAATAGAACAGAAGCATCAGTTAGTACTGTAAGGAGATGAAAAAGATGTAGTAAATAAAATAAATCTGACAGAATACACATGATAATCTCAACTGGTAGTAAGTGTCTTATAAACCAATTTACCTGAATTCCTTTAAGTCCACATAAGAAATAGTTGTGCCACAAAGGCTTGGTTTTATCAATCTGAATGTTATTAGCACTAGTACTGAAGTCCCTGCGAAGACAAAAGACACCATTAATTTAAAATCTGTAGGCCTTGAGCTGCAAAATCAATGGCTGACTGCTGCCATCTTGTGCCAACATAGTGATACTGACTCTCCTTTCCCATTTATGTTCAAACTGTGTCTACAGCAAAACATCTCCAGCTGCTAAGAGTTAAGAGAGGAAGTTGTAGTGGCCTTAATGACTAAACTACCTCCAACTGACCCTTTTTATTTCCTGAAACAGAGAGGAAACAATATATTTTAGAGTAATCTACAACTATTTTCTCTTTCATGTTGGTCCTTGTTAAACTGGTGTAAACCACATGAATGCTTATCCTCTGGGCCTGCTGTTTGGCACACCCTCAAACTGAAACAGGAGTACTCAAAGCCATCCCTGCCACCCATCCAATTTTACCATCTGTACAATTTAAGACAAAAAACAAACAAAATAATGATTCTGATGCGTAATCAATTTAACAAAATAAGATTCCATGAGTCTATACTAATATAAGTTAACAAATAAATAAAAAGCTAAATGAAGAGGAAGGAAAAACTCTTTATTATGGTAAAATGCCAACTAATAGATATAGAAGAAATGATGTGACTAGAAAAGTCACTACACAGTAAACTTTATGATAATTTGTTTCAAGAAACAATTATCAATGGATGCTAAACTTAAGAGAGCAAAAATGTGATGAGAAGTAAGATATTTACAGTATTTCCCCACCAGACACTTATGAACTACAATGGAAAAACATAGTATCTGTGCTGGGTGTTAGCGGCTCACACCTCTAATCTCAGCACTTTAGGAGGCTGAGGCAGGGGAATCATGAGGTCAGGAGTTTGAGATAAGCCTGGCCAATATGGTGGAATCCCATCTCTACTAAAAATAGAAAAATTAGCCGGGTGTGGTGGCACATGCCTATAGTCCCAGTTACTCCAGAGGCTGAGGCAGAATAATCACTTGAACCCGGGAGGTGAAGGTTGCAGTGAGCTGAGATCATGCCACTGCACCCCAGCCTGGGTGAGAGCGAGATTCCATCTCAAAAAAAAAAAAAAAGTATCTGATATGGTTTGGCTGTGTCCCCACTCAAGTTGCATCTTGAATTGTAGCTCCCATAATTCTCACATGTTGTGGGAGGGACCCAATGGTAGGTAACTGAATCATGGGGGTGGGTCTTTCTTGTGCTTTTGTCATGATAGTGAATAAGTCTCATGAAATCTGATGGTTTTACAAACAGGAGTTCCCCTGCACATGCTCTCTTTGCCTGCTGCCATGTAAGATACGACTTTGCTCTTCATTTGCCTTCTGCCATGATTGTGAGGCTTCCCCCGCCATATTGAACTGCGAGTCAATTAAACCTCTTTCCTTTATAAATTACCCAGTCTTGGGTTTGTCTTTATTTAAACAGCATGAAAATGAACTAATGTAGTATCTTTATGGTAGAAAGATCTGGCAGATGGCACCTTAATCAAATGATCAAACTTAACACCACCAGTAAAGGGATGTTTTGTGCCTCCTTGATACAATGTACTAAGCATACATCCATGGAATGTGGGATTTCCTTATGCTAGTCTTGTGACTTCTTTGTAAGTCAAAAAAATACTTCAAAATGAAAAATAGATAAATAAATAGGCTCCTAAAATCAGTCAAAGAACAATGTATGTGAAATGGGAGAATCAATTAAAGAGGAGGAAATGAGGTAAAATTCCCCATATTGACTGAGTGCTCTAATATAATTAACTAAATATCTACTATATGCCAGTCATTGTAATAGAAGCCTTCCATGGATTATTTTAACTTAACAACATGGATACATTATCTCTTTCAAAATATATTAAATGACTAACCACTTAAGCATACAAAGCATGCATGGGAATATAAAGGTAAAAGGCAGAAGGCTTGCCTTTTAAAAGTTCATAATCTAGCCAAGATGATATGAACATAAATAACTACCAGACAGTAATGGCATGTGATAATAATACGGGGTGGGATATGTGGCTGAGAGAGTATTATTTCTAAAAGTCTGCATTTGATAGAGAGAGGATGTCTTCCTGGAGGCTCAGAGAGGATTAGTTGCTTTCCAAAAACGCAGTCTGACATCAGCTCATCACAATTTTCCTCTACTGTCACTCACAGAAGTTAAAATATGTTGCTCACAGTCAATAAGAGGTCACAGAATTTGAAAGCAGGTAAAGTTATGTTAGCATATCTGACAGGTTCTGCTCCTAGTTAAGAGGACATCTTGAAAGTCACTAAGAAAACCAGAAAGAGATTCTGACAGTGAAATATGAACAGAACAGATAGGCAGACATGAGGAGAAAAAGAGGAAAGTTCAAATAGTAGGAAGCTACATGAGCCACATTTCAGAAAGAACTATGATATAATTTGGATTTGCATCCCTGCCCAAATCTCATGCCAAGTTGTAATCCCCAGTGTTGGAGGTGGGACCTGGTGGGAGGTGATTGGATCATGCGGGTGGATTTCCCCCTTTGGTATTGTTTTCATGATAGAGCTCTCACTAGATCTGGTTGTTTAAAAAGTGTGTGGCACTTCCCACCTCTCTCTCTTCCTCCTGACTCTGGCCATGTAGACATGCCTACTTTCCTTTTGCCTTCCACCATGCTTGTAAGTTTCCTGAGGCCTCCCTAGCCATGCTTCCTGTACAGCCTGTAGAACTGTGAGCCAATTAAACCTCTTTTCTTTATAAATTACCCAGTCTCAGATATTTCTTTATAGCAGTGCAAGAATGAACTAATATGGAAAATTGGTAACAAGGAAAGGGGCATTGGTATAAAGATACCTGAAACTTTGAATTTGGGTGTGGAACTGGGTAACAGGTAGAGGTTGGACCAATTTGGAAGGCTCAGAAAAAGATAGGAAGATGAGGAAAATTTGTAACTTCCTAGAGACTTGTTGAATGGTTGTTTCCAAAATGCTGATAGTGATATGGACAATGAAGTCCCAGCTAAGGAGGTCTCAGATGAAAATGAGGAACTTCTTGGGAACTAATGTAAAGGTCATTTTGTTATGCATTAGCAAAGAGCCTGGAGGCATTGTGCCCCTGCTCTAGGGATATGTAGAACTTTGAACTTGAGAGTGATGATTTAGGATATCTGGCAGAAGAAATTTCTAAGCAGCAAAGCATTCAAGA
Organism: Papio anubis; assembly: GCF_008728515.1. NCBI lineage: Eukaryota > Metazoa > Chordata > Mammalia > Primates > Cercopithecidae > Papio > Papio anubis. The sequence goes on along the minus strand of NW_022159226.1, from coordinate 204,171 downwards.
TATAGCCTGCTGCTTCTAACAACCTATGTTCATATGCATGAGCAAAGAAATTACCTGAAACTGAAACTTATATTTAAAAGGGAAGCAAAGTGTATGAGTTTGAAAAATTTGAAGCCTGGCCATGTGGTAGAAAAGAAAAGGCCTTTTTGGAGGAGTTCAAGCCAGCTACAGAAATTTGCATAAGTAAAGAACAGCCAAATGCTAATAGCCAAGACAAAGGGGAAAAGACCTCCAAGGCATTTCAGAAACCTTTGCAGCAGCTCCTTCCATCACAGGCATGGAGGTCTAAGAAGGAAGAATGGTTTCATGAACAGGGACCAGGGTCCCACTGCCCTGCACAGCCTCAAGACACTGCTCCCCACATCCTGGCCTCTCCGCCTCCAGGGGTGGCTAAAAGGACTCCAGATACAGCTCAGGCTGCTGCTTCAGGGGGTGCAAGCCATAAAACTTGGTGCTTCCACGAGGTGTTAAGCCTGCCAATGTTCAGAGTGCAAGAGTCAAGACTTGGGGAGCCTCTGCCTAGATTTCAGAGGATGTGTAGAAAAGCCTAAATGTCCAGGCAGAAGCCTGCTGCAGGAGCAGAGCCCTCATGGAGAATCTCTATCTCTACTAGGGCAGCGTGGAAGGGAAATCTGGGGTTGGATCCCCCACACAGAGTCCCCACTGGGGCACTACCCAGGGGAGCTGTGAGAAGAGGGCCATCATCTTTGAGACTGCAGAATGGTAGATCAACCCAGCAGCTTGCACCATGCACATGTAAAAGCCACACGTGCTTGAACACCAGCCCATGAAAGCAGCCTCAGGGGCTTTACTTTGCAAAGCCTCAGGGGTGGAGCTTCCAAAGGCCTTAGGAGCCCACCCCTTGCCCCAGTGTGCCCTGGAAGTGAGACATGGGGTCAAAGGAGATTATTTGGAGCTTTAAGATGTATTGACTCCCTTGCTGGGTTTCGAACTTACATGCGGCCTGTAGCCCCTTTCTTTTGGCTAATTTCTCCCTTTTGGAAAAGAAGTATTTACCCAGTGCTTGTACCCTCATTGTATGTTGGAAGTAATAACTAACCCATTTTTTATTTTACAGGCTTATAGGCAGAAGGGACTTGCCTTGTCTCAGATAAGACTTTGGACTGTGGACTTGTGAGTTAATGCTGGAATGAGTTAAGACTCTGAGGACTGTTGAGAAGGCATGACTGAATTTTGGAATGTGAGGACACAAGACTTGGGAGGGGCCAGGGACAGAATAATATGGTTTGGATTTGTGTCCCTGCCCGAATCTCATGTCAAATTATAATCCCCAGTTTTGGAAGTGGGGCCTGGTAGAAAGTGATTGGATCACAGAGGTGGATTTCCCCCTTTGGTACTCTTCTCATGATACAGTTCTCACTTGACTTGGTTGTGTAAAAAGTGTGTAGCTGCCCCCAGCCCTCTTCCTCCTGCTCCACTCATGTAAGACATGCCTGCTTCTTTGCTTTCCACCATGTTTGTAAGTTGCCTGAGGCCTCCTCAGCCGTGCTTCCTGTACATCCCGCAGAGAATCACGGGCCAATTATACCTCTTTTATTTATAAAATTACCCAGTCTCAGGTATTTCTTTATAGCAGTGTGAGAATGGACTAATACAAATTGAAAAGTGCTAGCTCCCACAGAATTAGAAGTATAGCTTAAGTCTGTCAGAAAAAAAAAAAAACAAACAAAAAACTGCGTTTTGATTAGTTAATGATCTTTGCTCTTTTCCGCATCCCTGTCTCACCTCTCTGCCTAGCCTTTTCCTGAGATTCAAAACCAGATACTCATTTTCCCACCAAATCTCTACCCTGCATTACATTATCCATTTGCTTTCTCTACCCCCACTTCCATGTTGTAGAATTCTGAGAAAAGAATCCTGAAAATAAGCAGACATGGCCCATTATTACATTAATACTTTCCATTTACATATTTTATTCATTTACTTGTTCTTCAAAGAAACATCTGCCCAGTGTCTACCCTGTGTGTGTCTGGACCTGGGATAGGTAGACCATTGTAAGACACCTGCATGTGTCTGGATCTGGGGCAGACCATTTATAATAAGAGTAGCATCAAAAGAAATATGAAGTTGGAGGCACAGAGGAATGTCTATAGGCATCTGGTACTTGCCTTCTCCACAAAGAAGAACCAAAATAACAAGTTGACGATCATAGTTAGAAAAGATCACGTAAGAGAGAACACTGAATTCAACAAGAAGTGACAGGAAACACTTAAGGCAAAGAAGGAGAGGAAATCAGGGCAGCCTGCTCAGCCAGAATCAGCTGGGAGCCTAGAGAGGCTCTTCAATGTGGGTAAAGGGCAAGAGAAACACCCCAAGTGGTCCACATTACTATTAAGGACTCCTGCAATCCTAGCCATAGGACAGCCCCTCAACCCTTGAGGTCCATGTGACTGACAGAGAAACTGCTTGGAGATCACATGATGGCATTGCTCCAAAGAGGAAATTCACGCTGGGTTCCACACATCCCCAAGTCCTAAACAATTTGCACATCACTAAACTGAGATCCCAGACTCTACTAGACTGTATCCTGCCATGGGGACCAACAGCTCCTGTCTCCACATCCCTGCAACCTCTCTGACATCCCCTACCCACAGACAACACGAGTGCTAACTGCTGTTGTCAGAGCCAAAATGCAAGCCACTGGCAATAACTACAATACTCCCAGCAGTGGGGCTGCTGTGCATTTTCACGAGCCCTAAATACAGACTCCCTTACTCAAAGAAACTGCCATTGCACTGCTGGGGCCAAACCACGAGCCACTGGCAGACCCCTGGTATTCGCAGCAGCAGAGCCACCATGCACTTTCATGTGCCCCGAGGAAAGGCTACCCCACCTGCAGCCACTACCTGGAGCCAAAGTGCATGCTCCCCAGCCAGTTGTCTACGACTGCTGCCAGTGAAAGCAACCCCACTCTCCCCAGCAGCTGGGCCACAGCACAGCCACTGCCACTACTACCTGAGCATTCCACTAGGTGGCTTGGTTCACTCTACTCCTGCCTACCACTTGCATACACCACCAGGAGACCTGAGGATAGGCCCGCCCTGCCAGACTCTATGCCTATGCCTAAGCATACTATCCAGGGTACTAAGAATGGCTGTGTCCAATCTACCACCACTGGCACCTGAACACTCTCCCAGGGACCTAAAGATGAGCCCACCCAACCTACTACTACTACCACAGCTAGCTTCCACCTGCATGCAACACCTGCGGCACTGAGGATCAACTCACCCAGCCTAACATAGCCACCAACAACAATGCAGAATGCTTGGGAGCCAGAGGGTTGTTCTACCACTGCTACTGCCATCACACAGGTTACACTAACTACCCAGGGGTCCAAGGACCCAGCCACTCACCCAGCTCAGTGCTACAACTGCCAGGATCCACAGTCTCCAACAACAACCATATCCTAAGTCACTGACGAAATCAGAGACCACTAATACTGTTTATGGCCAAAGGAATTATACAGAGACTACAATACTACAAGTGCCAAGAATCAATGCCAATATGCCAACCCAACCAATACCATAGGTACATCTTTGAGAAGAAGTCATCCTCTATAAAAGCAAATTCAAAAACTTGGAAGAAGCAAAATCATTCACCAGCAACAGATTCCAATGAGAAAGAAATTTATTAAATTCCACAAATAGAATTCAAAGTAATGACATTTAAAAAGCTCAGTGAAGCCAGGTGTAGTGGTTCATACCTGTAATCCCAGCACTTTGGGAGGCTGAAGCAGGCAGATCACTTAAGGTCAGGAGTTTGAGACCAGCCCAGCCAACATGGTGAAACACCATTTCTACTAAAAATATAAAAATTAGCCAGGTGTGGTGGTGAGTGCCTGTAATCCCAGCTACTCGGGAGGCTGAGGCATGAGAATCACTTGAACCCAGGATGCAGAGGCTGTAGTGAAGCAACATCATGCCACTGCACTCCAACCTGGGCAACAGATTGAGACTCCATCTTAAAAAAAAAAAAAAAAATCAGTGAAAGACAAGAGAACACAGATACAAAGAAATCGGAAAAAAAATCCAGAATATGAAAAAGAAATTTAACAAATGGATATCATAAACAAAAATCTTGGAACAGAACAACTCACTGAATGAAATAAAACATACATTTGAAACTTCAACAATAAACTAATTGAGCAGAAGAATTTCAGTATCTGAAGATAACTCTTTTGAAATAATACAGTCAGACAAATATAAGGAAAAAAGGATAAGAGAGAATGAAAAACCCTTATGTGACTTATGAAGCATCATAAAGCAACCAAATATTTGAATTTTTGGTGTCCCAGAAAGAAGAGAAAACCAAAAGGATAGAAAACCTACTTAACAAAATAATAGCTGAAAACTTCCCCAGTCCAGTAACAGATTTACATATTCTGATACAGGAAGCTCAGAGATCCCCAAACAAATACGACTTTAAAAGGTCTTCTCCATGGCACATTATAGTAAAGTGGTCAAAAGTCAAAGACAAAAAGATAATTCTTAAAACAGCAAAAGAAAAGCATCTAGACACTTACAAAGGAGCCCCACCAAAACGACAGGGATTTCTCAGCAGAAACCATACAGGCCCTGAGAAAATGGGATGATATATTCAAAGTGTAGATAGATAAAGACTGGCAGCCAAGGATACTATACTCAACAAAATCATCCTTCATAAATGAAGAACTGAAGTCTTTCCCAGAAAAACAAAAGCTGAACGCATTTATCATGAATGGGCTGAACCTACAAGCAATGCTTAAGGCAGTACTATACCTGGAAGCAAAGAGATAATATATACACCAACAGGAAAACACATAAAAGTATAAAGCCCCCTGGTAGAGCAAACTCATGAATAAGGAAGAGAAAGGACTCAAATGTTACCACTACAGAACACCACCAAATCACGATAAACAAGAGAGAAATTAAAAAAAAAAAAAAAAGATATATAAAACAACCAGAAGTCAATTAACAAAATGACAGGAATAAGCCCTCCCATATCAATAATAACATTGAATGTAAACAGATTGAATTTTCCAATTAAAAGATATAAACTAGGATAACTGATTTAAAAACATGACCCTATCTATAATAAGCCCCCTACAAAAATAAAACCTCATTTCATCTGAAAAAAACGCATATATATTGAAAGTAAGGGAATGAAAAAAATATATTCCATGCAAACAGAAACCAAAAGCAAGCAGGAATAGCCATGCTTGTACCAGATAAAATAGACTTTAAGTCAAAAACAGTAAAAACAGACAAAGAGGGGTATTATATAATGACAAAGCGATCAAATTAGCAGAGGATATGACAATTCTAAACACATACGCACTCAACAATAGAGCACCCAGATATATAAAGCAAATATTATTACAACTAAAGGGAGAGAGAGATCACAATACAATAATACTTGGGGACTTTAGCAGCCCACTCTCACCATTACAGAGATCATCACAACAGAAAATTTAAAAAGAAACACTGAATTTAGACTGCACTACTGACCAAATAGACCTAACAGAAATTTACAAAACATTTCATCCAGCAGCTACAGAACATACATTCTTCTTACCAGCAGATGAAACATTCTCCAGGATAGACCGTATGTTAGGACACATAACAAGCCTCAACAAATTTTTTAAAATGGAAATTATGTCAAATATCTTCTTAGATATAACAGAATAAAACTAGACAGTACGTATCAAATATCTTCTTAGAACCAATGGATTAAAATTAGATAGTAATAAAAAGAAAACTTGTGATACTGTATAAATACAAGGAAATTTAACAGCATGATTCTGAATGACCACTGGCTCAAGGAAAAATTAACACAGAAATCAAAAAATTTATTCAAATAAATGAGAACTGAAACACAATATATCAAAATCTATGAAATATACTAAAAACAATGCTAACAGAGAAAATCATAGCAATGAATGCCTACATCTAAAAAGAAAGAATTCAAATAAGCAAGCTAATGACGCATCTCAGGGAATTAGAAAAGCAATAAAAATGTAAACTCAAAAATAGCAGAAGGAAAGAAATAATGAAGATCAGAAAAGAACTAAATAAAGTAGCTACTAAAAGAAACACAAAGGGTTAAAGCTTTTGGAGGGATAGCAGACAAGGTGGCTGACTAGACACAGCCAGGAAGCACCACTCCCACTGTGAGACTAAATATTAAGTAAACCAACACACTTTGAGCAAATCTTAGAAAGAAAACACTAAGAGTAGATAGAGAAACAACATAGACACTGAGGCTGAAAAGAGAAGAAGCTGGGAACTTTGTGTGGGGTTGATGAATGCTAGGGCTCATTCTCAGCCCTGAAAGCCTCCTAAGGGAGGGGTTAGTGAATGGATGGTGGGCCAACCCACTCTTGCTGCAGATCTCCAATCCTAAGTACAAGAGATCCTATGACCCCCATAAACATTCAAACTGGCAAGGGGATCTGCCTGCAGAGTAGGCAGAAAAAGTACTCCAGCCTATATGGAATGGAGGTTTGGCACACATGGCAGCTGCAGCAGAATACAACCATAGGTGCCCATCCCCCAAGGCTCCCCTTCTTCTCTGAGTAACTCTAACCCCAATTGACCACTGGGTCAAGAGAACAAGGCTGACTTTCCAGTGGGAACAGGGCATGTCTGTTCTGTAGGCACTCCTGTCCACCAGCCCATTCCAAGGCCTCTGTGCGGCTGCTCTAACAGGAGCATGTGTACAGTGCAGCCTCCACTGCCCAGTACGGGTGCTTTACCAAAAAGGCCAGCCTAAGTACTTTCTCAGAGGTCTGGAAGCACTTGGAATCCCCCAGCACAGTTGGTGCTGTGCCAAAGTGAGCCAAAATATGGAGCTGTGGGCTAGTCCCAATGGCTCAGGGCCTGGGAATCATAAGCCAAGATCTGTAGCCAGTGCTAGAGCAGGGAAGGCGTCCACACGCTCAGAAGACAGAGAGGAGTGAGACACACAGGCTTGTGAGCCAGCACCAGAGAAGGGCATCTCTCCCTCTACAGCAGCAGTCCCCAACCTTTTTAGCATAGGGACCAGTTTTGTAGAAGGCAATTTTTCCATGGATGGTGTATGTTGGGGAGGAGGGGATGGTTTCAGGTTGAAACTGTTCTACCTCAGATCATCAGGCACTGGATTATTGTAAGGGTTCGCGTGTTTCCTAAACAAAGGAATGAACACACAAGACAACACAAGACAAGACAAACATGGCGGCCGCCTCAAATGGCACACTCTGCTTTATTTTATACAGTCGTTTGTGGAATGTTGCCAAGTCACAAGACACATTGTTGTTTTTCTGACCTTTCCCTGACTTTCTGGATTTTCAAGATGTTTACACATAAACAAGCCCTCAGGGTCTACTGTTAGCAGCTGGCTCCTTTGTCCTCCCTGTTTGCAGGGAAGGAACGCCCTGCTTCGTTTGCAAGAGCAGGACTTATCAGGAATGCCCTGCAAGAGCAGGACTTATCGGGAACCTCTCATTTGCGAGCACGTAGTCCTCTACAATTATCATAAGGAGCATGCAACCTAGATCCCTCCCACATGCAGTCCAGAATAGGGTTCATGCTTCTATGAGAGTCTAATGCCACTGCTGATCTGACGGGAGACAGAGCTCAGGTGGTAATAATGCTCCCTCGCCCACTACTCACCTCCTGCTGTGTGGCCCAGTTCTGAACAGGCCAGGGAACAATAACAGGGATTGGGGAACCCTGCTCTACAGGACCAGTCCAAGAATGGTGTGGCCTATCTGCAGGTCATAGCCTCTGCCTGAGGGAGCCCTGCAGCCCAGAAGACCTAATAAAGAAAAGACAGGATCAGTGCCAGTGATCAGAGGGAGCTTCCTCAAAGCTCAGGAACAGACCTGGTGAGAGCGTCATCTGGCTCCCCCTACCCCACTACAGAGCACTACTGCAAATGCACTGAAATACAAAAAAAGCTGTGCAGCTTATTAAGAGCTTATCTGCTGGCCACCACTCTTAAGCACCATTTACTGGATCACAGCCCAAATTACAACACTGAAAATAATCTGCCAATATACATCACTTGTGAAACCAGGGGCAAGAATCCAGCCACAAATAAAGATCCTGTACAGAGCCTTGGCCCTCTGAAAGCAACCAGAAATGAAGCCAATTGACTATCCTCAATTTAAACCACAGCTAAAAGAACACCAGTTCTCTCAGAGGAGAATCAGTGAAAAAACTAAAGGAAAAGGAAAAAAGTTGGAGTTATCACATTACCCAACTTCAAATTATACTACACGGCTATAATAACCAAAACAGCATAGTATTGGTACAAAAACAGATACATAGACATAGACTTATAGAACAGAATAGAAAACTGAGAAATAAACCTGAACACCTACATCCATCTCATCTTCCACAAAGTCAACAAAAATAAGCAATGAAGGAAGGGCTCCCTATTCAATAAATGGTGCTGGTATAACTGGTTAGCCGTATGCAGTAGAATGAAACTGGACCTCTATCTTTCAGCATATACAAAAATTTATTCAGATGGATGAAAGATTTAAATGTAAGACCTCAAGCTGTACGAGTCCTAGAAGAAAACCTAGGAAATGGTTAGAATTTGGCAAAGATTTTATGGCTAACTCTCCAAAAGCAACTGTGACAAAAACAAAAATTGACAAGTGAGACCTAATTAAAGAGCTTCTGCACAGCGAAAGAAACTATCAACAGAGTAAACAGATAATTCACAAAATGAGAGAAAATTTCCACAAACTACACATCCGACAAAGGTCTAATATCCAGAATCTGTAAAAAAAAAAAATGTAAACAAATCAACAAGCAAAAAACAAATAATCCCATTAAAAAATGGGCAAAGTATATGAACAAACACTTCTCAAAGGAAGACATACAAATGCAAATCAAAACCACAATGAGATACCATCTCACTCCAGTCAGAATGGCTATTATGTAAATGTCAACAAGAAACAGATGCTGGCAGGGCTGTATAGAAAAAGGAATGCTTATACACTGTTGGTGGGAGTGTAACTTAGTTCAGCCACTGTGGGAAGCATTTTGGAGTTTCCTCAAAGAACTTAAAACAGAACTATCATTTAACCCAGCAATCCCATTACTGGGTATATACCCATAGGAAAATGAATTATTCTTAAAAAAAAAAAAAAGACACATGCATTCATATGTTCATTGAAGTACTATTTACCATAGCAAAGACATGGAATCAACCCAGGTGCCCATCAATGGTGGGTTGGATAAAGAAACTGTGGTATACTTACACCAGGGAATACTATGCAGCCATAAAAAGAATGAAATCATATCCTTTATAGCGACATGGATGCAGCTGGAGGCTATTATCCTAAGCAAATTAACACAGGAACAGAAAATCAAGTACTGCTGCATGTTCTCACTTATAAGTGGGAGCTAAATATGAGTACACAGGGGCATAAAGATGGGAATAGTAGACACTGAGGACTAGAATGCAATGGCGAGGGCAGTAGGGAGGAAGGAAGTGTGGGCTGAAAAACTGCCTATTGGCTGCTATGCTGACTACCTGGGTGATGGGATCATCTGTACCCCAAACATCACCATTACAAAATATACCCAAGTAACAAACCTGCACATGTAACCCCTGAATCTGAAATAAAAGTTGAAATTATTTTATTGAAAAAATACAAAGAATCAAGAAAATGGAAAGTTGATTATTTGAAAAGAAGAAAAAAATTAATGAACTGCTAGCCAGATTAACCATGAAAAAAAGTGAGAAGACCCAAATAAACAAAATCAGAATCCAAAAAGGAACATTACAACTGATACCATGGAAATACAAAAGCTTATCAGACACTGTTATGAATAACTGTACATACACAAACAAACCAGAAAACCTAAAGGAAATTGATAAATTCCTAAACACACAACATACCAAGATTAAATCAGGAAGAAACAAAAAACATAAACAGACTAGTGACAAGTACCAAGATTGAAATAGTAAAATGAAAAGGCTTCCAACAAAGAAAAGCCCAAGACTGGACAGCTTCACTGAAAAATTCTACCAAACTTACAAAGAACAAACACCAATCCTCTTCAAACAATTCCAATAAATTGAAGAGAAGGGAATTAACCTAGTCCCAAAAGGCAAGCATCACTCTGATACTAAAATCAGACAAAGGTGTAACAAAACCAAAACTGCAGACCAAGATCCCTATTTAAATATATGTAAAAATCTTCAACAAAATTGCAGCAAACTGAATCCAACAGAACATCAAAAATATAAAACACCATGATCAAGTGGGATTTATCCCAGGCATGCAAGGATTGTTCAAGAAACACAAATCACTAAATGTGACACATCACATCAGTAGAATAAAGGACAAAAACCATACAATCATCTCAATAGACATAGAGAAAGCATGTGATAAAATTCAATATCCTTTCACGATAAAAACTCTCAATTATCAGGCATAGAATAAATATACCACAACACAGTAAAGATCTCATATGACAAACCCACAGCTAACATCATATCAAATAAAGAAAAGTTGAAGCCTTTCCTGTAAAACCTGGAACACAGCAAAGATGCCCAAAATCACTACTCCTAGTCAACATAATACTGGAAATCTTACCCAGAGTAATCAGGCAAGAATAAAAATAGAAGGATCCAAGTTGAAAAGGAGGAAGTTACATTGTCCCATTTCATAGGTGACATGATTTTATATCCAGAAAAAGCTAAAGACTCTAAAAAAAAACTCTGATAAACAAATTCAGTAAAGTTGCAGTATAAAAAATCAACATACAAAAATTTGCAGCATTTCAATACACCAATAATGAACTAGCTGAGAAACAAATTAGGCCAGAAATCCTGTTTACAATAGCTCCAAAACAAAAAAACATCCTAAGAATAAATTTAACCAAGGAAATGAAAGATCTCTAAGGAAAACTAGAAAACACTGATGAATGAAATTGAAGAGGACACAAATGAAGATATCCCATGTTCATGGACTGAAAAAATTAATATTGTTAAAATGAACATACTGCCAAAGCAATCTGCAAATTGAATGCAATCCCTATGAAAATACTCCTGTCATTTTCACAAAAATAGAAAAAAATTCTAAAATATGTATAAAACCAAACAAAAAGAGCCCAAATAGCCAAAGCACTCCTGAGCAAAAAAAAAACAAAGCAAGAGGCATCACACTATCTGACCTCAAAATACATTACAAGGCTATAAAAACCAAAACAGCAAGGTATTGGTATCAAAACAGACACAAATACTAATGGGATAGAAGAGAGAACCCAGAAATACATCCATGTATGTACAGCAAATTCATTTTCTCTTTTTTTTTTTTTTTTTTTTCTCTGAGACAGAGTTTTTTGCTCTTGTTGCCCAGGCTGGAGTGCAGTGGCGTGATCTTGGCTCACTGCAACCTCCGCCTCCTGGGTTCAAGCAATTATCCTGCCTCAGCCTCCTGAGTAGTTGGGATTATAGGCGCACAACACCACACCCAGCTAATTTTTTGTATTTTTAATAGAGACAGGGTTTCATCATGTTGGCCAGGCTGGTCTTGAACTCCTGACCTCAGGTGATCTGCCCACCTCGGCCTCCCAAAGTGCAGGGATTACAGGCATGAGCCACCGCGCCTGGACAGCAAACTCATTTTCAACAAAGGTATCAAGAAAATACATTCAGGAAAGAAAACCCTCTTGAATAAATGGCGCTGGGAAAACTCAATACCCATATGCAGAAGAATGAATTGAACCCCTATTTCTCACCATATACAAAATTCAATCCAAGATAGGTTAAAGACTTAAACATAACACCTACAACTATAAAACTACTAGAAAGAAATATAGGGGGAACACTTCAGGATATAGCCAAAGATTTCATGGCTAAGATCTCAAAAGTACAGAAAACAAAACAAAAATAAATAAATAAAACTGTTTTAAACTAAAAAGCTTCTGCCCACATAGGAAGCAATCAACAGAGTGAGGAGACAACCTGTTGAATGGAAGACAATATTTGCAAACTATTCATCCAACAAGGAACTAATATCCAGAATACACAAGGAACTCAAAACACTCGATAGTAAAAACTAATAATAATCCCACTTAAAGGTGGACAAATGACGTGAAGAGACATTTTTCCAAAGACATCCATACAAACGGCAGATAGGTATATGAAAAACTGCTTACCATCACTAATCATCAGCAAAATGGAAATCAAAACCACAATGAGACATCATCTTACCCAAGTTAGAATGACTATTACTAATAAGACAAAAGATAACAGATGCTGATAAGGACACAGAAAAAAGGGAACACTTATACACTGTTGGTGGGAATGTATATTAGTGCAGCCATTACAGAAAACAGTAGGGAGATTTCTCAGAGCACTAAAAACACAACTACCATATGATCCAGCAACCGTAATACTGTGTATTTATCCAAAGGAAAAGAAATCAGTATATCAGGAGGATACCTGCACTCCATGTTTATTCCAGTACCATTCACAATAGCAAAGACAGGGAATCAACCTAAGTGCCCACCAACAGATGAATAAATAAATAAAATGTATATATATGCAATGGAATACTATTCAGCCATAAAAAAAAAAATAAAATAAAATCATGGCATTTGGAGCAATGTTGATGGAATAAGCCAGGTACAGAAAAATCAAACATCAGATATTCTCACTCATATGTGGGAACTTAAAAGATTGATCTCATGAAGGAACAGGGTAGAATGATAGATAAAAGAGGCGAGGAAGGGTCAGTGAATGGGGGATAAAAAGAAGTTGGCAAATAGGTAAAAACATAAGGTTAGATAGAAGGAATAAGTTATAATGGTCTATAGCAGAGTAGGGTGACGTAGTTAACAACCATGTATTGTATATTTCAAAATAGCTAGAAGAGAGGACCTGTAATGTCCCAATACAGAAATGACAGAGCAAGACTTTGTCTCAAAAAAAAGAGGCTTATATCTATAAGAAACTCAAAAATAGGAAAATGATTTGAAAAGACCCTTCAACAAAGAATACATCTAGGTAGCAAATAAGTAGATGAAAAGATGTTCAACATCATTAGTCAGAGAAATTTAAAAACTTGAAATATACTACTACACATTTAGGAGAAGAGCTAAAATTTTAAAACATGCTGGTAACACCACTGATGAAAATGTAAAATTACACAACTTTGGCAAGCAGAAAATTTCTTTCTTTTTTTTTTTTTTTTTTTCTGAGACAGAGTCTCGCTCTGTCACCCTGGCTGGAGTGCAGTGGCGCAATCTTGGCTCACTGCAGCCTCCACCTCCCAGGTTCAAGCAATTCTCCATCCTCAGCCTCCTGAGTAGCTGGGATTACAGGTGCATGCCACAATGCCCAACTAAGCTTTTTGTATTTTTAGTGGAGACAGGCTTTCACCATGCTGCCAAGGGTGGTCTCGAACTCGCAGGCTCAAGCAATCCAACCACCTCGGCCTCCCAAAATGCTGGGATTACAGGCGTGAACCACTGTGCCCAGCCAGAAAATTTCTTTAAAAGGCTATATTAGTTCATTTTCATGCTGTTGATAAAGGCATACCTGAGACTGAGCAATTTACAAAAGCAAGACCTTTAATGGACTTACAGTTCCACATGGCTGCAGGAGCCTCACAATCATAGCAGAAGGCAAGGAGGAGCAAGTCACGTCCTATATGGATGATGGCAGGCAAAAAGAGAGCTTGTGCAGGGAAACTTCCATTTTTAAAACCATCAGATCTCATGAGACTTATTCATTATCACAACAACAGCATGGGAAAGACCCACCCCCATGATTCAATTACCTCCCATCAGGCTCCTCCCAGGACACGTGGGAATTGTGGGAGTTAAAATTCAAGATTAGATTTGGGTGGAGACACCACCAAACCGTATCAAAGGCAAACCAGGATGGATGCAGTGGCTCAAACCTGTAATCCCAGCACTTTGGGAGGCTGACGCAAGTGGATCACTTGAGGTCAGTAGTTCAAGACCAGCCTGGTCAACATGCTGAAATCCCATCTCCACCAAAAAATACAAAAATTAGCCAGGTGTGATGGTATGTGCCTGTAGTCCCAGCTACTCAGGAGACTGAAGCGGGAGAATCTCTTGAACCCAGAAGGCAAAGGTTGAGTTGAGCTGAGATCACCCCACTACACTCCAGGCTAAGCAAGAGGGTGAGACCCTGTCTCAATAAATAAATAAATGGCAAACCAGACACTCCAATCTTAGGTATTTACCCAACAGAAATGAAACATGTCCACACATACATTTGTACATAAATATTTGTAGCAGTATTATTCATACAGGCAAATACTGGCAATGATCTAAATGTCCGTTATTGGTAAATAGATAAACAAGATATACCTACACAATGAAGGCTAAAACAAATAGACAATTCTAGGAGGCATACTACATGCTTCCTAGGGGTCCTAGGAGATTCAAGCCTCCTGCCTCTAGCAGGGACTATATATCTTGATAATTCACCTCTAATTGCCCAACTCATTCTTCATGCTCTTTCCTACTGCTCCTGGGACCATTTCTCAAATATACTACCTGCATCTAGGTCTGTCTCAGGATCTACTTTTGTGAAAAACAAAACTGAAACCACACATTCATTATTGTGGGAATGATTAAGTAAATTTTACTAAATCAAGATGACAAAATATTATGCACTGGTTTTTAAATGTTCATAAACAATGACACAAAAATATGTTTGAGATAATGTGAGCTTTTCAAGGGTCCAAAATGCACACAAGATATATTATCAGACATGTGAAATGAAAAAGAAAAAAAGATCTCCTACAATAAGTTCCATATAAAAGTAAAAAACTTCTACATCTTGCACAAGCTGGTATAGAGTCTTATCAAAAATATTTTCTGAATAAATGAATGTTATTGCAGATAAACTAACCAATGAACAAGCCAAACATATAATATGCCAAACATAAGCCAAAATCTTTTTCTGTATGATCAAGTCAAATCTGTTATAATACATTAAAAGCAAGTAGAGTTTATCCTAGAAATGCAAAGGGCTCAACATTAAAAACTTCATCAGACTAATTCACCATATTTTTAAAAAACTGATCTTCAATACTAAATAGACATTTAATTAAATTCAATACCCATTAGTAAACTTTTTTAATCTTAGCAAACTAAGATTTTTTTTTTAAAGACTTTGTTAACTTGATAAAGCATATGTACTAGAAAGTTACCTTTATTAGGCATCAGACTCTGTTTTATATGCTAGGGCATTGAAGAAAAGAGGCAACAGTGCCTGAAGTCACATAGTTTACTGTCTACTGGGTGACACAGGTAAATAAACAGATAATAATAATACAGCATAGTAAGATGCTATGACAAGATACTTAGAAGCTGCCATAGTAACATAGGAAAACATCACCTTACTTTGCTGGAGATAATTAGATCAATAGATGATAAGTACCTATCGCACAAGGACAGAGTTATTTATCTTTGTATCACCTGGTATCTAAGACTATGTCTATCACATGGTAAGTCTTTGGTAAATATTCCTTAAATTAATTGACAAATGAACAAAATGAACAAACAATAAATAATGGCCTTAGAATTTTTTTAATGTCAGGTACAAAATATCAACAAATTAAATGACTTGTTATAAATCTGATGTCTCCTAAAGAGTTCATTTGGGTACAAACAGAACCATACATACAGACAAATTAGCAATTTTAAATACTCACGGATACAAGGGATTTGTATTGGCCAGTTGGAGAGTATATGTTTTCACAGGTTCTACAGCTATTAGCACATCTTGTTCTATAGCCATAGGAAGAACAGAATATCCACAGTAATCTATATGCTCTCCTAGAAAAAAGAGAAAGCTTTTTTAATCATTGCTAATATATAAAACAAAAGTACCTCAAGAAAGTTTACATACAGGAAAAAACTGATCATGAGCCAGGTTTTAACAGTAAATAAAAATAAAGGAAAGCAGAGCAAGATGGCCAAATAGAACCCTTCCATGATCTTACACCAAATTGAACAACTATCTATGCAATAAACACCTTCATAAGAACCCAGAAAATTCAGGTGAGTACCTGAAAATCACAGTACCTGGTTTTCACATAACATCAGGGATAGAGGAATTGAAGAGCACAGGAAAGACAGTCTTGCATTGCCTACAGGATCCCTCCCAGTATGGAGAGAGAAAAACTGTTTGGGGGAGGGAGGGTGAAGTGAGTGTGGGTCTTTGCACTGGAACTCAGTGCTGCCATGTTACAGCAAAACACAAAACAGAGAAGAATTCTGCTAGCACCCAAGAAGGGAGCATTTAGATCAGCCCTGGGCAAGACAGAATTCTCAGTCTCAGCAGGAAGAACCTGAGTCCCAACTGACCTCACCTCTGGCTAACTAAAGTGGCCTCGTGCCCAGAATAAGCTTAATTGGCTGTCAGGCCACAAGTACTGCAGTCCTCAGGCAAGCTGTGGTGCTGCGCTGGACTTGGAGGCAGTAGACTTGGGATGTGTGACCAAGTGTGACACCAGCTGTGGCAGCCAGGGGAGTGGCTGGATCACATTGCACCCAACTCCAGGAAGTACAGCTTGGGGAGAGACTCCTTTAGCTTAAGGAAAGAAGTGGGAAGAGTATAGAAGACTGTCTTGCAATTTGGGTACCAGCTCAGCCAAAGTAAAGCACCAAGGAGATTCCTGAAGCTGTCAATTCCAGGACTTAGTTCCTGAAGGGGATTTCTAGACCCACCCTCATTCAAAGGGAATCCACTGCCCTGAAGAGAAGGACCCAGTCTTGGCAGGATTCACCTGATCACTAAAGAGCCCTTGGGCCTTGAATAAACATCAGCAGTAACCAGGCAAGATCCAGTATTGTACAGGCTTCAGGTATGACCCAGCACAGTGCCAGCTGTGGAAGCCACAGAAGTGCTCTAGGCAGCCCAGTAGAGAGACTACTTCTGATTGGAAGGAGTAAAGGGAAGACATCAAGAGGACTTTGCCTGACAACCCAAGGAATTCTCCTTTACCTTACCCAAACTCATCAAGGCAGCGCCTCTAGATGTCAGCAAGAACTGCATTATTCCTGGGCTTAGAGCACCTCCTTTAGCCCGTAAGGACCACATTCTTAGAGCACAACACTCAACCCCATTTGAATACATGAAAAGTCTTCTCAAGAATGAAGGGTACAAACAAACCCAGACTACACAGACAAATAAATACCTAATTTGTCAATGCCCATAAGTGATGAATGTCCACAAGCATCAAGAGTATCCAGGAAAACATGACCTCATTAAATGAACTACAGAAGACACCAGTGACCAATCCCGGAAAGACGAAGATATATGTCCTTTCAGACAGAGAATTCAAAAGAGCTGTCTTGAGGAAGCTCAACAAACTTAAAAGATAACACAGGGAAGAAATTCATTATTCTACCAGAGAAATTTAACAAAGAGATTAAAATCGTTTTTGAAATTTCAAACAGAAGTTCTGCAGCTGAAAAATTCAACTGACAAACTCAAAAATGTCTCAGTCTCTCAACAGTAGAATCGATCAAGAAAAAGAAATAATTAGTGAACCTGAAGACAGGCTATATAAAAATACACAGTCAGAGGAGAGAAAAGAAAAACAATTTAAAAAGAATGAAGCTTTTCTACAAGATCTAGAAAATAGCCTCAAAGGGGCAAATCTAAGAGTTAATGGCTTTATAGAGGATGCAGAGATAGAGAGGTAGGGTAGGAAGTTTATTCAGTGAAATACTGATAGAAAACTTTCAAAACCTAGGAAAAGATATGAATATTAAGGTATTAGAAGATCACACAACACCAAAAGGATTCAACCCAAATAAGACTAACTGAATTAATATATTAATCAAACTGTCAAAGGTCAAGGATAAAGAAAGTATCCTAAAAGCAGAAAAAGAAAAGAAGCAAAGAACATATAAAGAACATACAAAGCAAAGAACATATATAAAGAACATATAAAGAACAATATATCTGGCAGGAGACAACTCAGCAGGGAACTTAGAGGCCAAGAGAGAGGCAGATGACATAGTCAAAGTGTTTAAGAAAAACAACTTTTGAACTAGAATATTATTTCCAATAAAACTATCCTTCAAACATGAAAGAGAAATACTCTCCCAGACAAACACAGCTGAGGAGTTTCATCAACACCAAACCTGTCTTGCAAAAAATGCTACCGAGAGTTCTTCAATCTGAAAGAAAAGCACATTAATGTAAAAAATATATATCACATGGTGGTATAGAACTCAGTGGTAGTGATAAATGAACAGATGAATACAGAATAACACTGTAACTATAGTGTTAAAACACTCATATATTAGTAGGAAGATTAAAAGACAAACCTATCAAAAATAGTAACTGAAACAGCTTTCTGAGCATAAAAAGATATAAATAGAGACAATCAAAAGTGACAAAGCAGCCGGGCACGGTGGCTCAAGCCTGTAATCCCAGCACTTTGGGAGGCCAAGTCAGGCAGATCACGAGGTCAGGAGATCGAGACTATCCTGGCTAACATGGTGAAACTCCATCTCTACTAAAAGTACAAAAAAAAAAAAAAAAAAAAAGTCGGGCGTGGTGGTGGGTGCCTGTAGTCCTAGCTACTTGGAAGGCTGAGGCAGGAGAATCACTTGAACCTGGGAGGCGGGGATTGCAGTGAGCTGAGATCACGCCACTGTACTCCAGCCTGGGTGACAGAGTGAGACTCCATCTCAAAAAAAAAAAAAAAAAAAAAAAGTGACAAAGTGAAGAAATGGGGTGAAGGTGTAGTTTTGGGTTTTTTGTTTGTTTTCTTTTTGCTTATTTATTTTTTTATTTTCATTGTAGTCAGAGTTAAGCTGTCATCTGCTTGAAATAATTGGTTATAAGATGTTATTTGCAAGCCTCACAGTAATCACAAAACAAAAACCTATATCGGATACAAAAAAAAGTTGGGTTTTTTTGGGTTTTTTTTTTGAGACGGAGTCTCACTCTGTCGCCCAGGCTGGAGTGCAGTCGCGCAATCTCGGCTCACTGCAAGCTCCGCCTTCCAGGTTCACACCATTCTCTGGCCTCAGCCTCCCGAGTAGGTGGGACTACAGGAGCCCACTACCTCACCTCGCTAAATTTTTTTTGTATTTTTTAGTACAGATGGGGTTTCACCATGTTAGCCAGGACGGTCTCAATCTCCTGACCTCGTGATCTGCCCACCTCTGCCTTCCAAAGTGCTGGGATTACAGGCGTGGGGCAATGCGCCCGGCCCAAAAAAAGTTTTAAATAATAAATTAAAACTTGTCAGAAAAAGTCACTTTTATACAAAGGAAGATGAGAAGAAAGGAAGAAAGAGAGAACCAACAAAACAACCAGAAAATAAATAACAAAATGGCACTAGTAAGCCTGTACCTTATAACATTGAATATAAATGGACTAAATTTCCAATAAAAGACAAAGTGGATGAATGGATTAAAAAAACAAAAACCATACGCTAACCTCATCTATAAAGATACGCAGACCAAAAAAAAAGAAAAAGATATTGTGGAACACACACCAGGGCCAATTGTGGGGTGGAGGGGAAGGGGAGGGAGAGCATTAGGACACATAGCTAACACACACAGGGCTTAAAACCTAGATGATGCATTGACAGGTGCAGCAAACCACCATGGCACACGTATACCTATGTATCAAACCTATACATTTCTACACTTATATCCCAGAACATAAAGTAAAATTTTTTTAAAAAGAAAAAGATAATCCATGCAAATGAAAACCAAACGAGAACAAGAGTAGTTATGCATAAATAAACAGGATTCAAGACAAAAACTATAAAAAGAGACAAAGGTCATTATATAATATCAAAGGAGTCAATTCAACAACAGGATATAACAATTGTAAATATATGCACCCAATGCTGGAGCACTCAGCTATATAAAACAAATATTATTAAAATTAAAAAGAAGGATAGATGCCTATACAATAATAACTGGGGACTTCAAAACCTCACTTTCAGCCCTGGGGTATTCATCCAGGAGAAAATCAACAAAGAAACATCAGACTTCAACTGCACTATAGAACAAATGGATATTTATAAAACATTTCATCCAACAGCCCCAGAATACACATTCTTCTCATCAGTGCCCGGCATATTCTCCAGGATAGATCATAAGTTAGACCACAAAACAAGTCTCAAAAAGTTCAAAAAAATTAAAATAACATCAAGTATCTTCTCTGATCATAATGAAATAAAACTAGAGATCAATATGAAGAAAAACTTTGGAAACTAAGCAAACACATGGAAAGTAAAAATATGTTCCTGATTGACCAGTTTGCCAATGAAAAAATGAGGAAAATTTTAAATTTCATGAAACATGTGGGAGTGAAAACACAATAGACCAAAATCTCCATAACACAGAAAGAGCAGTACAAAAAAGGACATTTAAAACAATAAATACCTATATCAAAAAGGTAGAAATATGTCAAATAAGCAACCTAAAGATGCATCTTAACAAATAAGAAAGACAAAAGCAAATGAAATGCACAATTGGTAGAGGAAAAGAAAGAACTCAGATCAGAGCAAAAAATTAGTAAAATTGAAATTTAAAAATACAAAAAAAATCAATGAAATTAAAAACTGGTGTTTTGCAAACATAAACTAAATCAAAAAACCTTTAGCCACACTAAGAAAAAAAGAGTCCAGGCACAGAGGCTCACACCTGTAATCTCAGCACTTTGGGAGGCCAAGGTGGGTGGATCTCAAGGCCAGGTGTTCGAGACCAGCCTGGCCAACGTGGTGAAACCCCATCTGTACTAAAAATACAAAAATTAGCTGGGCGTGGTGGTGGGCACTTGTAATCCCAGCTACTCAGGAGGCTGAGGCAGGACAATCACTTGAACCCAGGAGGCAGAAGTTGCAGTGAGTTGAGACAGCTCCACTGCACTCCAGCCTAGGCAAGAGAGTGAGACTCTGTCTCAAACAAAAAAGAAAAAGAAAAAAATAAAGAAGATTCAAATAGAGAATTTTTTTAAAGATATTATAACTGATAGCAGAGACTGAAGGCATCATTAGAGACTATCATGAGCAACTATATACCAACAAATTAGAAAACCAAGAAGAAAGGGATCAATGCCTAGACCCATATGATATGGCTTGGATCTGTGTCCCCACCCAAATCTCATGTTGAAATGTAATACCAAATGCTGGAAGTGAAGCCTGGTGGGTATCGATTGAATCATGGAGGTGGTTTCTAATGGCTTAACCCAGTCTCCTGAGTGTGGCTCTCATGATAGAGTTCTCACAAGATCTGATTGTTTAAAAGAGTATAGCACTTTCCCTCCCTCTCATCCTCCTGCTCCAGCCATGTAAGGTGTGCCTCCTTCCCCTTTGCCTTCCACTATGCTTGTAAGTTTCCTGAGGCTTTCCCAGCCATGCTTCCTGTACAGCCTGCAAAGTTGAGCCAATTAAACCTCTTTTCTTTATAAACTATCCAGTCTCAGATACTTCTTTATAGCAGTGCAAGAGCAGACCAATACAGAAAATTGGTATCAGAAGTAGGGCATTGCTATAAAGATAACTGAAAATGTGAAAGCACCTTTGGAACTAGGTAAAGTGGCAGAGGTTGGAACAGTTCAGAGGGCTCAGAAAAAAACACAGGAAGATGAGGAAAAGTTTGGAACTTCCAAGAAACTGGTTGAATGGTTGTGTCCAAAATGCTGATAATAATATGAACAATGAAGTCCCAGCTAAAGAGGTCTCAGATGAAAATACAAAACTTATTGAGAACTAGAGTAAAGGTCACTTTTGTTATGCTTTAGCAAAGAGTCTGGAGGCACTGTGCCCCTGCTCTAGGGACCTATGGAACTTTGAACTTGAGAGTGATGATTTAGGTTATCTGGTGAAAAAAATTTCTAAGCAGCAAAGCATTCAAGATGTAGTATAGCTGCTTCTAACAACCTATGCTCTTATTCTTGAGCAAAGAAATGACCTGAAACTGGAATTTCTATTTAAAAGGGAAGCAGAGTGAACAAGTTTGAAATACTTGAAGCCCAGCCATGTGGTAGAAATGAAAAGGCCTTTTTTTTTTTTTTTTTTTTTTTTTTTTTTATCTGTAGCTAACTTTGGGAAACCCCGTCTCTAGTAAGAATACAAAAATTGGCCAGGCATGGTGGCATGTGCCTGTAATCCCAGCTACTCAGGAGGCTGAGGCACAAGAATCACTTGAGTCCAGGAGGTGCAGGTTGCAGTGAGCCAAGATTGTGCCACTACACTCCAGCCTGGGCAACAGGGCAAGACTCCATCTCAAAAGTTAAAAAAAAAATAAAATAGGCCAGGCACGGTGGTTCACACCTGTAATCCTAACTCTCTGGGAGGCCGAGGCGGGTGAATCACCTGAGGTCAGGAGTTCACAACCAGTCTGGCCAATATGATGAAACCCTATCTTTAGTAAAAATACAAAAAATTAGCCAAGCATGGTGGCGGGTGCCTGTAATCCCAGCTACTTGGGAGGCTGAGGCAGGAGAATCACTTGAATCTGGGAGGCAGATATTGCAGTGAGCTGAGATCGCACCATTGCGCTCCAGCTTGGGCAATAAGAGCGAAACTCTGTCTCAAAAAATAATAATAAAAATAAAATAAAATAAAATAAACGCTCAGCCACTAAAAAAAAAGTAGAAATTTTGCATATAAACAACCTAATGGTACACCTCTAGCAAAAACAATCCAAATCCAAAATTAGTAGAAGGAAAGAAAGAATAAAGATCAGAGCAGAAGTAAATTTGAGACAAAAATTAATGAAATGAAAAGGTAAACATAATAGCAAATCTTTAGCTAGACTGAGAAAAAGAGAACATACAAATAAATAAAACAAACAAACAAAAAAAAAACAGAAAAGGAGACATTACAAGTGACAACACAAAATACAAAGGATCATTAAAGTCTATTGTGAACAACTATTATGCCAACAAATTGAAAAACCTAAACGACATGCGTAAGTTCCTGGACACAGAAAACCTATGAAGATTGAACCAGGTAGAAATAAAAAACGTGAACACACCAATAACAAGTAACAAGATTGAAGCAATAATAAAAAGTCTCCCAACAAAGAAATGCTCAGGACCACAGGGCTTCACCCATGAATTCTACCAAATCTTTAAAGAAGAACTAACACCACTTCTTTTCAGACTTGCAAAAAAATTGACAGGCAGGGAATTCTTTGAAACTATTCTATGTGGCCAGCATTACTCTGATACCAAAACTGAACAAGGACACAACAGAAAAAGGAAACTACAGGACAATATCTCAGTTGAACATATAATCAAAAATCCTCAATAAAATGTTGGCAAAATGAACCCAAGAGCCCATAAAAAGATTATATGCCATGATCAAGTGGGATTAATCCTAGAGATGCAAGGAAGGGGTTCAACATACACAAATCCAAAAATACGATATATCACATCAACAGAATGAAGGAAAAAAATATATAATCTTTACAATCAATTCAGAAAAAGCATTTGATAAAATTCAACATGCCTTCATGATAAAAACTTTTAACATATTAGGTACAGAAGGAACATGTCTCAATATACAATAAAGGCCATATATGACAAACCCATAGCTAACGTTATACCAAATGAGGAAAAATGGAAAGCTTTTTGTATAAGCACTAGAACAAGACAAGCATACCCAATTTCACCACTCATATTCAAAATAGTACTGGAAGTCTGAGCCAGAGCAACCAGGCAAGAGAAAAATATAAAGGGCATCCAAATTGGAAAGGAGAAAGTCAGATGGTCTCTATTTGTACACAACATGATCTAATGTAGAAAAACCTAAAGACCACAAAAAGCTTTTACAGCTGATAAATTCAGTAAAGTCGCAAGATACAAAATCAGTATAAAAAATAGCTAGTGTTTCATTGAATGTAAATGGCCCAAATGCTCCATTTAAAAGACAGAGAACCACAAAAAGGATAAGGACTAACCAACCAACTGTCTGCTGCCTTCAGGAGACTCACCTAACACAGAAACTTAAAGTAAAGGGGTGGAAAAGGGCATTTCATGCAAATGGACACCAAAGTGAGCAGGGGTATCTCGTCTTATACCAGACAAAACAAACTTTAAAGCAAGAGCAGTTAAAAGAGACAAAGAGGGACATTATACAATGGTAAAAAGGCTTTGTGTAACAGGAAAATATCACAATCCTAAAGATATATGCACCTAACACTAGAGCTCCCAAATTTATAAAACAATTACCAACAGACCTAAGAAATGAGATTGACAGTAACATAATAAGGGTGGGGGACTTCAATACTCCACTGACAGCACTAGACAGGTCATCAAGACAGAAAGTCAACAAAGAAACAATGGATTTAAACTATACCTTGGAACAAATGGACTTAACACATATATACAGAACATTTCATCCAACAACTAGAGAAAACACATCTTATTCAACAGGGCATGGAACTGTCTCCAAGATAGATCATGTGATAGACCACAAAAGATGCCTCAATAAATTTAAGAAAATTGAAATTATATCAAGCACTCTCTCAGACTACAATGAAATAAAACCGGAAATCAACTACAAAAGGAACCTTCAAAACCATGCAAACACATGGAAATTAAATAACCTGCTCCTGAATGAGCATTGGGTCAAAAACAAGATCAAGATGGAAATCTAAAAATTCTTTGAATGGAATGACAATAATGACACAACCTATCAAAACCTCTGGGATACAGCTAGGACAGTGCTAAGAAGAAAGTTCATAGCCCTAAACACCTACATCAAAAAATCTGAAAGAGCACAGACAATCTAAGGTCACATCTCAACAAACTAAAGAAACAAGACCAAACCAAACACAAACTCAGCAGAAGAAAGGAAATAACCAAGATCAGAGCAGAACTAAATGAAATTGAAACAAACAAAAATACAAAAGGTAAATGAAACAAAAAGGTGGTTCTTTGAAAGATAAAATTGGGCCAGCGCAGTGGCTCTCGCCTATAATCCCAGCACTTTGGGAGTCTCAGGCGGGTAGATCACCTGAGGTCGGGAGTTCAAGACCAGCCTGACCTACATGGAGAAACCTCATCTCTACTAAATGTACAAAAATTAGCTGGGCATGGTGGTGGGCGCCTGTAATCCTAGCTACTCAGGAGGCTGAGGCAGGAGAAGCTTGAACCAGGTGGCGGACATTGCAGTGAGCTGAGATCACACCACTGCACTCCAGCCTGGATGACAATAGCGAGACTCCATCTCAAAAAACAAAACAAAATAAAAGGTAAAATTGATAGACCATTAGCCAGATTAACCCAAGAAAAGAAGACAGAAAATCCAAATAACCCCGCTAAGAAACAAAAGAGGAGATATTACAGTTGACACCACTGAAATACAAAAGATCATTCAAGGCTATTATGAACACCTTTATGCAAATAAACTAGAAAACCTAGAGGAGATGGATAAATTCCTGGAAAAATACAACCCTCCTAGCTTAAATCAGGAAGAATTAGATACCCTGAACAGATCAATAACAAGCAGTGAGATTGAAATGATAATTTTAAAAATACCAACAAAAAAAATACAGGACCAGACAGATTCACAGCAGAACTCCATCAGATATTCAAAGAAGAATGGGGACCAATCCTGTTGACACTATTCCACAAGATAGAGAAAGAAGGAACCTTTCCTAATTCATTCTATGAAGCCAGAATCACCCTAATATCAAAACCAGGGAAGGACATAACCAAAAAAGAGAACTACAGATCGATATCGTTGATGAACATAGACGCTAAAATCCTTAACGAAATCCTACCTAACCAAATCTAACAACATATCAAAAAGTTAATCTACCATGATCAAGTGGGTTTCATATCAGGGATGCAGGGATGGTTTAACATACACAAGTCTGTACATGTGATACTCCACATAAACAGAATTAAAAACAAAAATCACATGATCATCTCAACAGATGCAGAAAAAGCATTCAACAAAATCTAGCAAGCTTTATGATTAAAACTCTCAGCAAAATTGGCACAAAAGGGACATACCTTAATGTAATAAACGCCATCTATGACAGATCCATAACCAACATAATACTGAATGAGGAAAGGTTGAAAGCATTCCCTCTGAGAACTGCAACAAGGCTAAGATGCCTACTCTCACCACTCCTTTTCAACATGGTACTGGAAGTCCTAGGCAGAGCAATCAGACAAGAAAAAGAAATATACGACATCCAAATTAGTAAAGAGGAAGTCAAACTGTCACTGTTTGCTGACGATATGATCATTTACTTTGAAAACCCCATAGACTCCTTTAGAAAGCTCCTAGAACTGATAAAAGAATTCAGCAAAGTTTCCAGATACAAGATTACAATTACAGATACAAGATTAAGATTCCAGAAACAAGCTATACAAATATAGCTCTTCTGTATACCAACAGTGAACAGAGAATCAAATCAAGAATTCAACCCCTTTTGGCTGGGCACAGTGGCTCATGCCTGTAATCCTAGCACTTTGGGAGGTGGAGGGGGGCAGATCATGAGGTCAGGAAATCAAGACCATCCTGGCTAACATGGTGAAATCCCGTCTCTACTAAAAATACAAAAAAATGAGCTGAGCGTGGTGGCAGGCGCCTGTAGTCCCAGCTAGTTGGGAAGCTGAGGCAGGAGAATGGCATGAACCCGGGAGGTGGAGCTTGCAGTGAGCTGACATCACGCCACTGCACTCCAGCCTGGGCGACAGAGTGAGACTCCATCTCAAAAAAAAAAAAGGAAGAATTCAATCTCTTTTATAATAGTTGCAAAGGGGGCGGTTCCAACATGGCCAAATAGGAACACCTCCAGCCTCCAGCTCCCAGCGTGAACGACACAGAAGATGGGTGATTTCTGCATTTCCAACTGAGGTACCGGGTTCATCTCACTGGGGCGTGTTGGACAGTGGGTGCAGGACAGTGGGTGCAGCCCACCGAGTGAGAGCCAAAGCCGGGCGAGGCATCGCCTCACCTGGGAAGTGCAAGGGGTAAGGGAATTCCCTTTCCCAGCCAAGGGAAACCGTGACACACAACACCTGGAAAACCAGGTCACTCCCACCCTAATACTGCGTTTTACCAAGGGTCTTAGCAAACGGCACACCGGGAGATTATATCCCGTGCCTGGCTTGGAGGGTCCCACGCACACAGGGCCTCCTTCATTGCTAACACGGCAGTCTGAGATCTAATTGCCAGGCGGGAGCGAGGCTGGGGGAGGGGCACCTACCATTGCTGTGGCTTGGGTAGGTAAACAAGGCAGCCAGGAAGCTCGAACTGGGTGGAGCCCAACACAGCTCAAGGAGGCCTGCCTGCCTCTGTAGACTCCACCTCTGGGGACAGGGCATAGCCAAACAAAAGGCAGCAGAAACTTCTGCAGATTTAAATATCCCTGTCTGACAGCTTTGAAGAGAGTAGTGGTTCTCCCAGCACAGAGTTTGAGATCTGAGAATGGACGGACAGCCAGCTCAAGTGGGTCCCTGACCCCCGAGTAGCCTAACTGGGGGACATCCCCCAGTAGGGGCAGACTGACACCTCACACCTCACACGGCCGGTACCCCTCTGAGACAAAGCTTCCAGAGGAATGATCAGGCGGCAACATTTGCTGTTCAGCAATATTCACTCTTCTGCAGCCTGTGCTGCTGATACCCAGGCAAACAGGCTCCGGGGTAGACCTCGAGCAAACTCCAACAGACCTGCAGCTGAGGGTCCTGACTGTTAGAAGGAAAACTAACAAACAGAAAGGACATCCACACCAAAACCACATCTGTACATCACCATCATCAAAGACCAAAGGTAGATAAAAACCACAAAGATGGGGAAAAAGCAGTGCAGAAGAGCTGAAAATTCTAAAAATTAGAGAGCCCCTCCCCCTCCAAAGGAATGCAGCTCCTCGCCAGCAACGGAACAAAGCTGGATGGAGAATGACTTTGACGAGTTGAGAGAAGAAGGCTTCAGACGATCAAACTTCTCCGAGGTAAAGGAGGAAGTCTGAACCATCGCAAAGAAGCTAAAAAAACTTGAAAAAAGATTATACAAATGGCTAGCTAGAATAACCAATGTAGAGAAGTCTTTAAATGACCTGATAGAGCTGAAAACCATGACACGAGAACTACATGACAAATGCACAAGCTTCGGTAACCAACTTGACCAACTGGAAGAAAGGGTATCAGTGATTGAAGATCAAATGACTGAAACGAAACGAGAAGAGAAGTTTAGAGAAAAAAGACTAAAAAGAAATGAACAAAGCCTCCAACAAATATGGGACTATGTGAAAAGACCAAATCTACGTCTGATTGGGGTACCTGAAAGTGATGGAGAGAATGGAACCAAGTTGGAATACACTCTGCAGGATATTATCCAGGAGAACTTCCCCAACCTAGCAAGGCAGGCCAACATTCAAATTCAGGAAATACAGAGAACGCCACAAAGATACTCCTCAAGAAGAGCAACTCCAAGACACATAATTGTCAGATTCACCAAAGTTGAAAAGAAGGAAAAATGTTAAGGGCACCCAGAGAGAAAGGTCAGGTAACCCACAAAGGGAAGCCCATCAGACTAGCAGCGGGTCTCTTGGCAGAAACTCTACAAGCCAGAAGAGAGTGGGGGTCAATATTTAACATTCTTAAAGAAAAGAATTTTCAACCCAGAATTTCATATCCAGCCAACCTAAGTTTCATAAGTGAAGGAGAAATAAAATCCTTTACAGACAAGCAAATGCTGAGAGATTTTATCACCACCAGGATTGCCCTACAAGAGCTCCTGAAGGAAGCACTAAACATGGAAAGGAACAACCAGTACCAGCCACTGCAAAAACATGCCAAATTGTAAAGACCATCAATGCTAGGAAGAAACTGCATCAACTAACGAGCAAAATAACCACCTATCATCATAATGACAGGATCAAGTTCACACATAACAATATTAACCTTAAATGAAATTGGGCTAAATGTTCCAACTAAAAGACACAGACTGGAAAATTGGATAAAGAGTCAAGATCCATCAGTTTGCTGTACTCAGGAGACCCATCTCACATGCAGAGACACACATAGGCTCAAAATAAAGGGATGGAGGAAGATCTACCAAGCAAATGGAAAACAAAAAAAGGCAGGGGTTGCAATCCTAGTCTCTGATAAAACAGACTTTAAACCAACAAAGATCAAAAGACACAAAGAAGGCCATTACATAATGGTAAAGGGATCAATTCAACAAGAAGAGCTAACTATCCTAAATATATATGCACCCAATACAGGAGCACCCAGATTCATAAAGCAAGTCCTTAGAGACTTAAAAAGAGACTTAGACTCCCACACAATAATAATGGGAGACTTTAACACCCCATGGTCAACATTAGACAGATCAATGAGACAGAAAGTTAACAGCGATATCAGGAATTGAACTCAACTCTGCACCAAGCCAACCTAATAGACATCTACAGAACTCTCCACCCCAAATCAACACAATATACATTCCTCTCAGCACCACATCGCACTTATTCTAAAATTGACCACATAGTTGAAAGTAAAGCATTCCTCGGCAAATGTAAAAGAACAGAAATTATAACAAACTGTCTCTCAGATCACAGTGCAATCAAACTAGAACTCAGGATTAAGAAACTCAATCAAAACCACTTAACTACATAGAAACTGAACAACCTGCTCCTGAATGACTACTGGGTACATAACAAAATGAAGGCAGAAATAAAGATGTTCTTTGAAACCAATGAGAACAAGGATATAACATACCAGAATTTCTGGGACACATTTAAAGCAGTGTGTAGAGGGAAATTTATAGCACTAAATGCCCCCAAGAGAAAGCAGGAAAGATCTAAAATTGACACCCTAACATCACAATTAAAAGAACTAAAGAAGCAAGAGCAAACACGTTCAAAAGCTAGCAGAAGACAAGAAATAACTGAGATCAGAGCAGAACTGAAGGAGATAGACACACAAAAAACCCTTCAAAAAAATCAGTGAATCTAGGAGCTGGTTTTTCAAAAAGATCAACAAAATTGACAGACTGCTAGCGAGACTAAACAGAAGAAAAGAGAGAAGAATCAAAAAGACGCAATAAAAAATGATAAAGGGGATATCACCACTGACCTCACAGAAATACAAACTACCATCAGAGAATACTATAAACACCTCTACGCAAATAAACTAGAAAACCTAGAAGAAATGGATAAATTCCTGGACACATACACTCTCCCAAGACTAAACCAGGAAGAAGTTGAATCCCTGAATAGACCAATAGTAGGCTCTGAAATTGAGGCAATAATTAATAGCCTACCAACTAAAAAAAGTCCAGGACCAGACGGATTCACAGTAGAATTTTACCCGAGGTAAAAGGAGGAGCTGATACCATTCCTCCTGAAACTATTCCAATCAATAGAAAAAGAGGGCGTCCTCCCTAACTCATTTTATGAGGCCAACATCATCCTGATACCAAAGCCTGGCAGAGACACAACAAAGAAAGAGAATTTTAGACCAATATCCCCTGATGAACATCGATGCAAAAATCCTCAATAAAATACTGGCAAACCGAATCCAGCAGCACATCAAAAAGCTTATCCACCATGATCAAGTGGGCTTCATCCCTGGGATGCAAGGTTGGTTCAGCATATGCAAATCAATAAAGGTAATCCAGCATATAAACAGAACCAAAGACAAAAACCACATGATTATCTCCATAGATGCAGAAAAGGCTTTTGACAAAATTCAACAGCCCTTCATGCTAAAAACTCTCAATAAATTAGGTATTGCTGGGACATATCTCAAAAAAATAACAGCTATTTATGAGAAACCCACAGCCAATATCATACTGAATGGGCAAAAACTGGAAGCATTCCCTTTGAAAACTGGCACAAGACAGGGATGCCCTCTCTCACCACTCCTATTCAACAAAGTGTTGGAAGCTCTGGCCAGGGCAATCAGGCAGGAGAAAGAAATAAAGGGTATTCAATTAGGAAAAGAGGAAGTCAAATTGTCCCTGTTTACAGATGACATGATTGTATATTTAGAAAACCCCATCATCTCAGCCCAAAATCTCCTTAAGCTGATAAGCAACTTTAGCAAAGTCTCAAGATACAATATTAATGTGCAAAAATCACAAGCACTCCTATACACCAATAACAGACAAACAGAGAGCCAAATTATGAATGAACTCCCATTCACAATTGCTTCAAAGAGAATAAAATACCTAGAAATCCAACTTACAAGGGATATGAAGGACCTCTTCAAGGAGAACTACAAACCACTGCTCAAAGAAATAAAAGAGGACACAAACGAATGGAAGAACATTCCATGCTCATGGATAAGAAGAATCAATATCATGAAAATGGCCATACTGCCCAAGGTAATCTATAGATTCAATGACATCCCCATTAAGCTACCAAAGACTTTCTTCACAGAATTGGAAAAAACTGCTTTAAAGTTCATATGGAACCAAAAAAGAGCCTGCATTGCCAAGACAATCCTAAGCCAAAAGAACAAAGCTGGAGGCATCACACTACCTGACTTCAAACTATACTACAAGGCTACAGTAACCAAAACAGCATGGTACTGGTACCAAAACAGAGATATAGACCAATAGAACAGAACAGAGCTCTCAGAAATAATACCACACATCTACAACCATCTGATCTTTGACAAACATGACAAAAACAAGAAATGGGGAAAGGATTCCCTATTTTATAAATGGTGCTGGAAAAACTGGCTAGCTCATCATCACTGGACATTAGAGAAATGCAAATCAAAACCACAATGAGATACCATCTCACACAAGTTAGAATGGCGATCATTAAAAAGTCAAGAAACAACAGATGCTGGAGAGGATGTGGAGAAATAGGAACACTTTTACACTGTTGGTGGGACCGTAAACTAGTTCAACCATTGTGGAAGACAGTGTGGCGATTCCTCAAGGATCTTGAACTAGAAATACCATTTGACCCAGCTATCCCATTACTGGGTATATACCCAAAGGATTATAAAACATGCTGCTATAAAGACACATGCACATGTATGTTTATTGCAGCACTATTCACAATAGCAAAGACTTAGAACCAATCCAAATGTCCATCAATGACAGACTGGATTAGGAAAATGTGGCACATATACACCACGGAATACTATGCAGCCATAAAAAAGGATGAGTTCATGTTCTTTGTAGGGACATGGATGCAGCTGGAAATCATCATTCTCAGCAAACTATCGCAAGAACAGAAAACCAAACACCGCATGTTCTCACTCATAGGTGGGAACTGAACAATGAGAACATGTGTACACAGGAAGGGGAACATCACACACCAGGGCTTGTCGTGGGGTTGGGGGAGCGGGGAGGGATAGCATTAGGAGATATACCGAATGTAAATGACGAGTTAACGGGTGCAGCACACCAACATGGCACATGTGAACATATGTAACAAACCTGCACATTGTGCACATGTACCCTAGATCTTAAATTACAATAAAAAAATTAATTAATTTTTAAAAAAAGAAAATGGTATATATACAATGGAATACTATACAGCCATAAAAAGGAATCAGTTAACAGTATTTGCAGTGACCTGGATGAGACTGGAGACTATTATTCTAAGTTAAATAACTCAGAAATGGAAAACCAAACATTGCATGTTCTCACTGATATGTGGGGGCTAAACTATGAGGACGCAAAGACATAAGAATTAGGAAATGGACATTGCGGACTTGCAGGGAAGAGTGGGAGTGGGGCACAGGATAGAAGACTACAAATGTGGTGCAGTGTATGCTGCTTGGGTGATAGGTACACCAAAATCTCACAAATCACCACGAAAGAACTTACTCATGTAACCAAATACCACCTGTACCCCCAATAACTAAGGGAAAAATAAAATTTAAATAATAATAAATAAAAGTACTTTGAAAAAATTTTTTTAAATCACTAGTGTTTCTAAACACCAATAACAGACTACCTGAAAAAGAAATGAAGCAAGCAATCCCATTTGAAATAGCTACAAAAAAAATGAATATCTAGGAATAAATTTAACCAAGGCAATAAAAG
This sequence comes from Papio anubis, assembly GCF_008728515.1. Lineage (NCBI taxonomy): Eukaryota > Metazoa > Chordata > Mammalia > Primates > Cercopithecidae > Papio > Papio anubis. The sequence goes on along the minus strand of NW_022159226.1, from coordinate 171,158 downwards.
ACCTGTACAATGAAAACAATAAAACACGGATGAAAGAAATTGAAGAGGATACAAAGAAATGGAAAGACATCCCACATTCTTGGACTGGAAGAATTAATATTGTTAAAATGACTGTACTACTACAGATGCAATGCAATTCCTAGTATGATACCAATGACATTCTTCACAGAAATAGAAAAAAAATTCTAAAATTTGTATGGAACCACAAAAGACCCCAAATAACCAAAGCAATACTGAGAAAAAAAAAAGAAGAAGAAGAAAAAAAAAAGCTGGAGGCATTACACTATCTGACTTCAAATATACTACAAAGCTATAGTAATACTATGGTTTTGGCGTAAAAACAGACATACAGACTAATAGAACAGAATAGAGAACCCAGAGCTAAATCCACATATTTACGGCCAACTGATTTTTTTTTTCCTTTCCTTTCCTTTCCTTTCCTTTCCTTTCTTCCTTTCTTTCTTTCTTCCTTTCCTTTTTCCTTTCCCTTCCCTTCCCTTCCCTTCCCTTCCCTTCCCTCCCCTCCCCTTCCCTTTCCCTTTCCCTTTCCCTTTCCCTTTCCCTTTCCCTTTCCCTTTCCTTCCCTTCCCTTTCCTTTCTTTTTCTTTCATTTCATTTCATTTCATTTCATTTGAGACAGAATCCTGCTGGAGTGCAGCAGTTTGATCTCGGCTCACTGCAGCATCTGCCTCCCAGGTTTAAGAGATTCTCATGCCTCAGGCCCCTGCGTAGCTGGGATTACAGGTGTGTGCCACTACACCCAGCTAATTTTTATATTTTTAGTAGAGACGAGGTTTCATCATGTTGGCCAGGCTGCTCTCAAACTTCTAACCTCAAGTGATCCATCCGCCTTGGCTTCCTAAAGTGCTGGGATTACAAGCGTGAGCCACCAACCCTGGCCAAGGCCAACTGATTTTCAACAAAGTTACCTTCATTCATTGGGAAAAGGACAATCTGTTTAATAAATGGATGATGGAAAAACTAGATATCCATATGCAAAAGAATAAAAATAGGCCCAAATATCTCACCATTTATAAAAATCAATTTTAAATGGATTAAAGACTTAAACATCATAACTGAAACTATGAAACTACTAGAAGAAAATATAAAGGAAACACTTTAAGACATTGGTCTGGGCAAAGATTTTATGAATAAGACTATAAAAGCCAGACAAAGAAACAAAAATAGACAAATGAAATTATATCAAACTAAAAAGGTTCCGCATAGCAAAGGAAACCTGCCAATAGAGTGAAGAGACAACCTATTGAAAGGGATAAAATATTTTTCCAACAAGGAATTTACCTCCAGAATATATAAAAAACTTAACAGTAGTAAAACAAATATTCCAATTTAAAAATTGGCAAATGGTCTGGGTGTGGTAGCTCACGCCTATAATCCCAGCACTTTGGGAGACCAAGGTGGGCAGATCATCTGAGGTCAGGAATTCGAGAACATCCTGGCCAACACAGTGAAACCCCGTCTCTACTAACACTACAAAAACTAGCTGGGCATGGTGGCACGTGCCTGTAGTCCCAGCTACTCAGGAGGCTGAGGCAGGAGAATTGCTCGAACCCAGGAGGTGGAGATTGCAGTGAGCCCAGATCGTGCCACTGCACTCCAGCCTGGGCAACAGAGAGAGACTCTGTCTCAAAATAAATTAATTAATTAATAAAATAAAATAAAATAAATAAAATAAAATAAAAATTGACAAATGATCTAAATACACATTTCTCAAAAAAAAGACATAAAAATGACTTACAATCATAGAAAAATGCTCAGCATCACTAATTATCAGGAAAATGGAAATCAAAACCACCAGGAGATATTATCTCACTTCAGTTAGGATGACTATTATTAAAAAGACAAAAAATAATAAGTGCTAGAGAGAATGCAGAGAAATGAGAACTCTTCTACACTATTGATGGGAAAGTATAGTATAGTATAGCCATATGGAAAACAGTATGAAGGCTCCTCAAAAAACTAAAAATAGAACCACCATATGATCCAGCAATACCATTACTAGGTATATATTCAAAGGAAAGGACATCAGTATGTCAAAGAGATATGTGGCTCTCTTGTTTATTGCACCACTATTCACAATAGTCAAGATACGGAATCAACATAAATGTCCATTAACAGATGAATCAATTTTTAAAATGTGGTGAATGTATGCAATGGAATACTATTCAGCCACCTAAAAGAGTGAAATCCTGTTATTCACAGCAACACGGATAAGCTTAGAGGACATTACGTTAAGTGAAATAAGTCAGGCACAGAAAGACACATACCTCATGTTCTCACTCATATATGGAAGCTAAAAGAGTTGATCTCATAAAAATAGAAGGTAAAATAGTGGTTACTAGAGGCTGGGAAGGATAACATGTAGGGAGGACAGGAAGGGCAGGTAGGGAGAGGTCAGTTAGCAGACACAAGAGGCCAGGTGTGGAGGCTCACGCCTGTAATCTCAGCACTTTGGGAGGCCAAGGCAGGTGGATCGCTTGAGGTCAGGAGTTCAAGATCAGTATGGCCAACATGATAAGATCCCGTCTCTACTAAAAATACAAAAATTAATAAGGTATGGTGGTGCACACCTATATTCCAGCTACTTGGGAGGCTGAGGCAGGAGAACCACTTGAACCCGGGAGGCAGAGGTTGCAGTGAGCCAAGATGGAGCCACTGTACTGCAGCCTGGGTGACACATCAAAACTCTATCTCAAAAAAAAAAAACAAAAAAGGTCAAAAAAATCATAAGTTGAGCCATCATTAAGTCAGGGACCTTCACAAGTCTGTAGTTGTAAGCTCAGTACCTTTTTGTGGAAAATGAGCAACTTACTAAATCTTATGAAAGGGAATACATCCTCTATTCTACTATATCTAGTTTCCATCCTTGAAAACAAACAAACCAAAAAAGTAATACTCATTGGAAATAATAAAATGATAAAATGAACCTAAGGTATCCTTTTATGAAATTACCTGCTATAATAGTAAAAACAAAAACAAAACCTGGAAATAGCTTTAGCTACAATGAGAGAAAGTTGTTAAATAAATTACATTAATTTAGTAAGCTATCATGAAGTCATTAAAATAACTACGAGCACTACACAGAACCACAGTGCTGTGGTTTGAATGTCTCCTCCAAAACTCACACTGAAATTTAATTGCCATTGTGACAATATTAAGACGTGGGACCTTTAAGAGGTGATTAGATCATGAGAGCTCTCCCCTTAGTAACAGATTGATGCCACTATCTCCGGAGCGGGTTAGTGACCTCAGGAGTGTGTTCCTGATCAAAGGATGAAATTCAGCGCACATCCTTTCTATATCTTGCATGATCTCATGCCCTCCTACCCTTCCACCATACAATAACTCAATAAGAAGACCAGGCACGGTAGCTCATGCCTGTAATCCCAGCACTTTGTGAGGCCGAGGCGGGCAAATAACCTGAGGTCGGGAGTTCGAGACCAGCCTGACCAACATGGAGAAACCCCATCTCTACTAAAAATACAAAAAATTATCCAGGCATGGTGGCACATGCCTGTAATCCCAGCCACTCGGGAGGCTGAGGCAGGAGAATCACTTGAACCCGGGAGGCGGACGTTGCAGTGAGCCGAGATTGCACCATTGCACACCAGCCTAGGCAATAAGAGCAAAACTCCGTCTCAGAAAAAATAAAAAGAAAAGAGAATAACGCAGTTCTTAAGAAGGCCCTCGCCAGATGCCAGTACCATGATCTTGAACTTCTCTGCTTCCAGAATCATGAGCCAAATAAACTTGCATTGTTGATAAATTACCCCATCTGTGGAATTCTGTTATGCCCGCAGAAAATGGAAATAGATACATAGAAATATTTATGATATATTAAATGAAAGAAGATAAAAATGGTATGGAGTCTAAGTACAACTATGTCAATTATTATATACATGGACATTGATAAAATGATAGTAAACAAAATGTTGAAAGGCTGTGTTATTTACCACTAAAAGGCAGTAAAATTCAAAGTACTTCATAGGATAAACAAAGGAAAAGATAAATTCATCTAGAAGACCTGCAAAATCTGGACCATACTTTTAGTAGCAAGGAATTGTAAGGTTTCCCTGTGCCTCTCTAACCCAGTGAGTAAATATAAAACCATCAAAACTACTTACCACAGTTTAAAATTTTAACCTGTGGCCTAGAAAAATATTTTCACTTTTTATGAAAACAATATTAACAACTTGGTTTCAACAAATTTATACATTTAAAAAATGAATGAACAATACTAATAACATGGATTGGGAAAGATAAAAGTAAAGTGTGTTCCTTATGCAAAGACACATCTTACTATTAGTAGATATATGTGAAATATTCTATTTTGGGAAAAATTAAGAAAAATATATTTTTAAAAATTTAGATCTTACCAAAGGATGAAGAAAAAAATTAAGAGAAAGAACTTTTGAAATACCTATTATGTTGACTCTTCCTGGTGCTCGAACATAAAACTTGGGAATAGATCCAAACTTGGAGTTAAACATCTCCTTTAGCTTCAGTAACCTGAAAATAAAAGTACAATATTTCAGATTATCATATAACAGAAAATCCATAACATACACACACACACACACACTCCATATGCCTGCCACCACTCATTATTCCTTAAAAAAATAAAAGCAAAATTTCCTAGTGACATACTTCCTTGAAAATCCCAAATGAACAATACTGTAATCTCTAAATGGCACAAAAGTATAGCTAAGTACACTGAAGAATTTAAAAGTTAAGATTGATATACCCAACAGAAAAAGCTACTTCCTTCCCTTTTGAAGAATCTAGTTTCTGTATACTTTTTTGGTGACATGCAGGGTAGAATCTCTTATATTAAAAGGTGCACCATGTGGTAGTATATTTAGTTTCCTAAGGCTGTCATAACAAAGAACTATAAACTGGATGACTTAATACAACAGAGATTTATAATCACAAGTCTGCAGCCAGAAGTCTAAAGTCAGAGGTCAGTAGTACCTCTGAAAGCTGTAGAGGAGAATCCTTTCTTCCCTGCCTCTTTCTATCTTCTGGTAGCAGCCATCAATCCTTGGTATTCCTTGGCTTTCAGCTTCATCACTCTTAACTCTGCTGTGTCACCACATGGCATTCTCTCTGTTTTTCCTTCTTGTAAGGACACCAGTCATATTGGATTAAAGTCCATCCACTCTAATTGAGTATGACCTCATCTTCATTGATTACATTTGCAAAGATGCTAGTCCAAATAAGGTCACATTCTGCAGTTTCAAGTAGATATGAATTTGGGGGGTTATACTGTCTAACTCAGAACATGTAGTAAAATAAAAACTAGACTGGACATCAGGAAACCACAGTTCTAATTCTAATGAGATCTCTAATTCAATGTCGAAGTTTGGCAAATCATTTTCTCCTGGCCTCTCTTCTCTAAAATTTGAGAATTTGAACTAGATATTCCTCATAGGTCCCTTCCAGACCCAAAATTCTTGTAATATATTTAATAACTCGATACTCTCAAATTATCTCAAGTCAATTCTGTGAATAGCCCTCATTATTTGTAGTCTCACATCATATTGTATCTGGGTACTAACACCGGGATAATAAACATTTATTAAAGCCTAATATATTCAGGATATTAATTAATTAAGAAACAGAGACCCACACCCAAAAAAACTCAAGAAAATTTAATATAATAATATAAAAATATGTGGAATATTATTGGAAGTTATTCAAGCTCATCTCTTGGGAATTGAATAGTCATCAGAAACTGTTTTTATCAGTTTCTTTGGCTCTCTTCCTGCCTCATTCTCTTATTGCTCCAAAGACACCATTATAATTTCTCTCTGCTCAGTACTTTTTGCATTCCACCTGCCTCTGTGAACCTCTTAAGTTTCTGCTCCTCCATACCTTCAGTTTTCATGGCACTGTGGCCTTGACTATACAAGACTTAACAGCTCCAGTGTCCTATACTAACTGATTACATTTCTGTGTCCTTTCGTTCAAATTCTTGAAAGATATAATCAGCTTGGCAGAGTTTAGGTCCTATATCCATACAGGTCTAGACATCTGTGGCCAAAAGGTGAGGTCATTTAGTACAAATAAGGTCACTTGCTTTAGTTACAAAAATGATCACTTGTGCTTACTCCTTCAGCAGAGGCTGTGGAAGAGAACAAAAGATCGCAGCAGGGAGACAATAACAGAATCTCTTAACATATGACTCAAAATACATTTACTGAACTACCTGGTAGACATGGCTGCCTAAATCTGAGTTTCTCTATATATCCTCAAAAAAGAAAACAAGAACAAATAAAAGTATACAAAAACTCTGTCTTCAGTATAACTAGAAGACAAAAATGCCAAACTTCAAGTTAGCTATAATAGGGGGAAAAAAGAAGAGAGAAAAGAAGACCACAGTGAACTACTGGAAACAAAAATTGAGCAAAAAAGCCAGGCACCCTGGGTGTGCCTGTAGTTCCAGCTACTCTGGAGGCTAAGCCAGAAGGATCGCTTGAGCCTAGAAGTTCTGGGCTGCGGTGCACTACGCCGTCCAGGTGTCTGCAGTAAGTTGGGCTTCAATATGGTGACCTGTGGGGGCCAAGGGATTACCAGGTTGCCTAAGGAGCAGTAAACTGACATAGGAGGGAAATGGAGCAGGTCAAAACTGCTGCACTGATCAATGGCAAGATCCTGTCTGCAAGTAGCAACTGCACTCTAGCCTGGGCAACATGAGACCTTGTCTTTGAAAAAAAAAAAAAAGGAAAGAATGAAAGAGAGGGAGGGAGGGAAGAAGGGAAGGAGGGAGGAAGGAAGGGAGGGAGGGAGGGAGAGAGGGGGAGGGAGGGAAAATTGAGTAAAATAAAGAGAAAAGAAGGGAGCCACCAAAACTAAAATTAATCTAAAACCACTACCAGAAAGAAAAAGTCCACCTATTAAAAAACAGGAGGTGTGGGAAAGAAAAAGAGGAAAGTAGAATAAGCTCATTGATTACTAAATAGGCAAGAGGTAAAAGTTAAAAGATACAAAAAAAAAAAAACTGACAAAGCAATGATTTTTTTAAAATTATAGTACAGACATATACAAGGATATTATTAAAGAAACAAAAGCATAGAAAGAACAGGTCCTGTACAGTCAGGTAGACCTGGGCTTAAAACTCTCCTCTACACATGATGAAATTCATTAATCTAATTCACCTTTAAACTGGATAGAAATATGTATCCCATAGATTTGTTGGGAAGATTAATAAGATCATTTGGAACAGTGTCCAGTCCAGCACTGGCATGAAGTATGTGTTTAATAAATGGTAGTTATGATTATATCTTAGTTCCTGGGTTCAATATCATTTCCACTCTGTAGCAGGTGAATAAGAATACATCATAAGCAATGAGAGATGGTAGGTGTGTTTGTGTCAGGATAGGAAGCAATGTTAGTGCACTGGGTAATTTTAATGATGCTATTGACAAATCTTGGTGCTCTCTGCCCAGCTTCTTCTATTTTATAGAGAAGTTTGTTGAAGCAACTGAGGTTATTTGTCTGGATTTGAGATAGAATGACATAAAATTGGTGCTTTTCAACAACCACCACTGGAAAAAAATTAAAAACTGACGAAGAAGATAGTAGAAGTTAAATAAGAAAATAGTCCCCTGTTTTCTAAGGGTGTTTTAAAAATATAAGTACAAAGGTAACCAATAAAACAAAAATATAAATCTTCCTAAATACCATACAAATTTCAAAAATAAAGGAGAAGAGAAAAATATCTGGTAGATAGGAAAAACATAAAATGTACCATAGCATACAATTACAGGTTGAGCATCTCTAATTCAAAATTTCAAAATCCAAATTATTCCAAACTTTGAAGCTTTTTAAGCACAGCCATGACATCATAAGTGGAAAATTCCACACCTAAGTATTTAACACAAACTGTTTCATGAATAAAATTATTTTAAATATTGTATAAAACTACTTTCATGCTATATGAATAAGACGTATATGAAACAAATAAATTTCATATTTACATTTGGGTGCTATCTCCAAGATATCTCATTATGTATATGTAAATATTCCAAAATCCAATAAATCTGAAATCTGAAAAACTTCTAGTCTCAAGCATTTTGGACAAGGGATATTCAACCTGTATAAAATAGTACAACAACTGAAATCAAACATATTAATCACATTAATAAATGTGAATGAGCCTCAACTATTAAAACAAAAAGATTTGCAATTTTGCTCCTAAAACAGGACTGAATGTATTATGCTGTATACTAGACACATAACTAAAACAAGGTGATTCTGAAAGACTAAATATCAAGAAATGGCCAAAGATATTATAGGCAAATGAAAACAATAAGAAAACAAGTAGTAATCCTGATCAAAATTGTAGAATTTAAGCTTACGCACTAAATGTACATAGAAGGATACCTTTCTTTAGAGAGAGAGAGATAGGGTCTCACTCTGTTGCCCAGGCTAAAGTGCAATGGGAAGTGGCATGATCATGGCTCACTGCAGCCTAGAACTCCTGGGCTCAGACAATCCTGCAGTCTCAGCCTCAGCAGAACTACAGAGTCATGCTGTCATGCCTAGTTAAAATATTTTTTAATTTTTTGTAGAGGCATAGTCTCACTATGTTGCCTAGGATGGTCTCAAACTTCTGGCTTCCAGTGATCCTCCTGTCTCAGCCTACGAGAAGGATATTTCTTAATGTTGAGAGCCACAAATCAAAATGAAGATATGGCAGTTAAGAAATATCCCAAATGAAACAGTAATCACTTGTATAAGGCGAAACTACAAGGTAATTTAAGGAAATACAGGTAGAAATACATTAGCAATAAGAGATTATAAGACATCTTAGTACATTAAGGAGGCCAAATCACATAGAAAAGGCTCAATAAACTTGATAAAGTAAATTTTATGGATATATACATATATCAAACATTGTACCCTCATAATAGGCAATACAACTTCTCAAGAGTACATGGAACATTCACAAATACTGATCATATATTTGGTTACAATGAAACATTAGTAAATTCCATAAAGTAGAAATAATACAAACAACACTCAATGCAACAGAACTAGAAATTATTAACAAGAAAAATGACAAAACGTCCTCCTACCTGCAAATTTCTTAAGTGTCTTTTAAACAACTCTTGGGTGAAAGGGGAAATAAAGTGAAAGAATCTAAAAATAACATTAAAAGCTCTACTCATTAAAAATATATGGGATACATTTAAAGCAGTCAGAAAACTCCATAGTTCTAAACACTTTAGCAGTAAAAATGAAAAAATGATAATAAATTCTCATCTCCATACGCTAAAAAATAAACAAAAAGAATGACACAAAAAAGATAAGAACAGAAAGTAATGATATGGGGAGCAGAAAACAGCAGACCTAAGTTAATAAATTCAAAGCCTGGGTTTTTAGGAAAAAAGTTAACAAAATTCTATGTGTGGATCAAATTCACACATAACAAGGTCTTTAAACTGTTAAAATAAAAACTTCATTCTAGTTAAATTTAAAGGGGTTTAACTGAGCAATGAACAATTCATGAATTGGACAGCCCCAAAATCACAGTAGATTCAGAGAGACTCCAGCTCCTGATGGAGCTGAAAACCATGGCCTGAGAACTATGCGAAGAATGCACAAGCTTCAGTGGCCAATTCGATCAGCTGAAACAAAGGGTATCAGAACTGAAGATGAAATGACGCAAGAAGAGAAGTTTAGAGAAAAAGGAGTGAAAAGAAACAAAGAAAGTCTCCAAGAAATATGGGACTATGTGAAAAGACCAAATCTACGTCTGATTGGTGTACCTGAAAGTGATGGGGAGAATGAAACTAAGTTGGAAAACGCTCTGCAGGATATTATCCAGGAGAACTTCCCTAACCTAGCAAGGCAGGCCAACATTCAAATTCAGGAAATACAGAGAACACCACAATGATACTCCTCAAGAAGAGCAACTCCAAGACACATAATTGTCATATTCACCAAAGTTGAAATGAAGAAAATACGTTAAGGGCAGCCAGAGAGAAAGGTCGGGTTACCGACAAAGGGAAGCCCATCAGACTAACAGCAGATCTCTCGGCAGAAACTCTACAAGCCAGAAGAGGGGGGGCCAATATTCAACATTCTTAAATAAAAGAATTTTCAGCCAAGAATTTCATATCCAGCCAACCTAAGTTTCATAAGTGAAGGAGAAATAAAATCCTTTACAGACAAGCAAATGCTGAGAGATTTTGTCACCACCAGGCCTGCCCTACAAGAGCTCTGGGAGGAAGCACAAAACATGGAAAGGAACAACCAGTACCAGCCACTGCAAAAACATGCCAAATTGTAAAGACCATCAATGCTAGGAAGAAACTGCATTAACTAACAAGCAAAATAACCAGCTAACATCATAATGACAGGATCAAATTCACACATAACAATATTAACCTTAATTGTAACTGGGCTAACTGCCCCAATTAAAAGACACAGACTGGCAAACTGGATAAAGAGTTAAGACCCATCAGTTTGCTGTACTCAGGAGACCCATCTCACATGCAGAGACACACATAGGCTCAAAATAAAGGGATGGAGAAAGATCTACCAAGCAAATGGAAAACAAAAAATGGCAGGGGTTGCAATCCTAGTCTCTGATAAAACAGACTTTAAACCAACAAAGATCAAAACACACAAAGAAGGCCATTACATAATGGTAAAGGGATGGATCAATTCAACAAGAAGAGCTAACTATCCTAAATACATTTGCACCCAATACAGAGGCACCCAGATTCATAAAGCAAGTCCTTAGAGATCTACAAAGAGACTTAGACTTCCACAAAATAATAATGGGAGACTTTAACACCCCACTGTCAACATTAGACAGATCAATGAGACAGAAAATTAACAAGGATATTTAGGAATTGAACTCAACTCTGCACCAAGCCAACCTAATAGACATCTACAGAACTTTCCACCCCAAATCAACACAATATACATTCCTCTCAGCACCACATCGCACTTATTCCAAAATTGACCACACAGTTGGAAGTAAAGCACTCCTCTGCAAATCTAAAAGAACAGAAATTGGAAGGGCGCGGTGGCTCAAGCCTGTAATCCCAGCACTTTGGGAGGCCGAGACGGGCGGATCATGAGGTCAGGAGATTGAGACCATCCTGGCTAACACGGTGAAATCCCGTCTCTACTAAAAAATACAAAAAACTAGCGGGGCAAGGTGGCGGGCGCCTGTAGTCCCAGCTACTCGGGAGGCTGAGGCAGGAGAATGGCGTGAACCCAGGAGGCAGAGCTTGCAGTGAGCTGAGATCCAGCCACTGCACTCCAGCCTGGGCAACAGAGTCAGACTCTGTCTCAAAAAAAAAAAAAAAAAAAAAAGAACAGAAATTATAACAAACTGTCTCTCAGATCATAGTGCAATCAAACTAGAACTCAGGATTCTGACACTCAAAACCACACAACTACATGGAAACTGAACAACCTGCTCCTGAATGACTACTGGGTACATAACAAAATGAAGGCAGAAATAAAGATGCTCTTTCAAACCAATGAGAACAAAGACACAACATACCAGAATCTCTGGGACACATTTAAAGCAGTGTGTAGAGGGAAATTTATAGCACTAAATGACCACAAGAGAAAGCAGGAAAGATCTAAAATTGACACCCTAACATCACAATTAAAAGAACTAGAGAAGCAAGAGCAAACAAATTCAAAAGCTAGCAGAAGGCAAGAAATAACTAAGATCAGAGCAGAACTGAAGGAGATAGAGACACAAAAAACCCTTCAAAAAAACCAATGAATCTAGGAGCTGGTTTTTCAAAAAGATCAACAAAATTGATAGACTGCTAGCAAGACTAATAAAGAAGAAAAGGGAGAAGAATCAAATGGATGCAATAAAACATGATAAAGGGGATACCACCACCAATCCCACAGAAATGCAAACTACCATCAGAAAATACTATAAACACCTATATGCAAATAAACTAGAAAATCTAGAAGAAATGGATAAATTCCTGGACACATACACCCTCTCAAGACTAAACCAGGAAGAAGTTGAATCCCTGAATAGACCAATAACAGGATCTGAAATTGAGGCAATAATTAAAAGCCTACCAACCAAAAAAAATCCAGGACCAGACGGACTCACAGTCGAATTCTATCAGAGGTACAAAGAGGAGCTAGTACCATTACTTCTGAAACTATTCCATTCAATGGAAAAAGAGGGAATCCTCCCTAACTCATTTTATGAGGCCAGCATCATCCTGATACCAAAGCCTGGCAGATACACAAGAAAAAAAGAGAATTTTAGACCAATATCCTTGACGAACATTGATGCAAAAATCCTCAATGAAATACTGGCAAACGGAATCCAGTAGCACATCAAAAACTTATCCACGATGATCAAGTGGGCTTCATCCCTGGGATGCAAGGTTGGTTCAGCATACGCAAATCAATAAAGGTAATCCAGCATATAAACAAAACCAAAGACAAAAACCACATGATTATCTCCATAGATGCAGAAAAGGCCTTTGACAAAATTCAGCAGCCCTTCATGCTAAAAACTCTCAATAAATTAGGTATTGCTGGGACATATCTCAAAAAATAACAGCTATTTATGAGAAACCCACAGCCAATATCATTCTGAATGGGCAAAAACTGGAAGCATTCCCTTTGAAAACTGGCACAAGACAGGGATGCCCTCTCTCACCACTCCTATTCAACATAGTGTTGGAAGTTCTGGCCAGGGCAATCAGGCAGGAGAAAGAAATAAAGGGTATTCAATTAGGAAAAGAGGAAGTCAAATTGTCCCTGTTTGCAGATGACATGATTGTATATTTAGAAAACTCCATCATCTCAGCCCAAAATCTCCTTAAGCTGATAAGCAACTTTAGCAACGTCTCAGAATACAAAATCAATGTGCAAAAATCACAAGCATTCTTATACACCAATAACAGACAGCCAAATCATGAGTGAACTCCCATTCACAATTGCTTCAAAGAGAATAAAATACCTAGAAATCCAACTTACAAGGGATGTGAAGGACCTCTTCAAGGAGAACTACAACCCACTGCTCAAAGAAATAAAAGAGGACACAAACAAATGGAAGAACATTCCATGCTCATGGATAGGAAGAATCAATATCATGAAAATGGCCATATTGCCCAAGGTAATTTATAGATTCAATGCCATCCCATCAAGCTACCAATGACTTTCTTCACAGAATTGGAAAAAACTACCTTAAAGTTCATATGGAACCAAAAAAGAGCCCGCATTGCCCAGGCAATCCTAAGCAAGTAGAATAAAGCTGGAGGCATCACCCTACCTGACTTCAAACTATACTACAAGGCTACAGTAACCAAAATAGCATGGTACTGGTACCAAAACAGAGATATAGACCAATGGAACAGAACAGAGCCCTCAGAAATAATACCACACATCTACAACCATCTGATCTTTGACAAACATGACAAAAACAAGAAATGGGGAAAGGATTCCCCATTTAATAAATGGTACTGACAAAACTGGCTAGCCATATGTAGAAAGCTGAAACTGGATCCCTTCCTTACACGTTATACAAAGATTAATTCAAGATGGATTAAAGACTTAAATGTTAGACCTAAAACCATCAAAATCCTAGAACAAAACCTAGGCAATACCATTCAGGATATAGGCATGGGCAAGAACTTCATGTCTAAAACACCAAAAGCAATGGCAACAAAAGCCAAAATTGACAAATGGGATCTAATTAAACTAAAGAGCTCCTGCACAGCAAAGGAAACTACCATCAGAGTGAACAGGCAACCTACAGAATGGGAGAAAATTTTTGCAATCTACTCATCTGACAAAGGGCTAATATCCAGAACCCACTAAGAACTCAAACAAATTTGCAAGAAAAAAACAACCCCATCAAAAAGTGGGTGAAGGATATGAACAGAACTTCTCAAAAGAAGACATTTATGCAGCCAACAGACAGATGAAAAAATGCTCATCATCACTGGCCGTCAGAGAAATGCAAATCAAAACCACAATGAAATACCATCTCACACAAGTTAGAATGGCAATCATTAAAAAGTCAGGAAAGAACAGGTGCTGGAGAGGATGTGGAGAAATAGGAACACTTTTACACTGTTGGTGGGACTGTAAACTAGTTCAACCACTGTGGAACACAGTGTGGCGATTCCTTAAGGATCTAGAATTAAAAATACCATTTGACCCAGCCATCGCATTACTGGGTATATCCCAAAGGATTATAAGTCATGCTGCTATAAAGACACATGCACATGTATGTTTACTGCAGCACTATTCACAATAGCAAAGACTTGGAACCAACTCAAATGTCGATCAATGATAGACTGGATTAAGAAAATGTGGCACATATACACCATGGAATACTATGCAGCCGTAAAAAAGGATGAGTTCATGTCCTTTGTAGGGACATGGATGCAGCTGGAAACCATCATTTTCAGCAAACTATCGCAAGGACAAAAAACCAAACACCACATGTTATCACTCATAGGTGGGAATTGAACAATGAGAACACATGGACACAAGAAGGGGAACATCACATACCAGGGCCTGTTGTGGGGTGGAGGGAAGGGAGAGGGATAGCACTAGGAGATATACCTAATGTAAATGACCAGTTAATGGGTGCAGCACACCAACATGGCACATGTATATATATGAAACAAACCTGCACATTGCGCACATGTACCCTAGAACTTAAAGTATAATTTTTTAAAAACATGCATTAAAATATCAGTGATAATCACATTTCCCTCTTTTATAACATAACAAATGTGATATTAGAGGGAAAAAAAAGAGAAATGTATACCAAAAAACTGGAAAACATTAACAGCCAGGGGGCAATCAATTGCATTCCACCAGACAGGATTTGCAATTCCTATGGAAAATAATACATAATTTGCATTGCTAACAGTTTTATATGACCTACAGAGTTGTAAAATACCATGAATCCATGAATACAATGAAAGCCTCAGAACTCACATAGAAATCAGATAACTTGAAAGGTATACTAGACAACTTCTAGTTTTCCTTTGAAGATAACCTGATAATCTTTTGGTCCATTTCGAAGTTTTTCACAATTTTCCCTAAAACTCAAACTGAGGAATATTCTGTAAAACAGCTGCTCATAAAACACATAGAAAGGCTGAGGAAGTGTTCCACAATAAAAAAGATTAGGCCGGGCGCGGCGGCTCATGCCTGTAATCCCAGCACTTTGGGAGGCCGAGGCGGGTGGATCACAGGGTCAGGAGATCAAGACCATCCTAGCTAACACAGTGAAACCCCATCTCCACGAAAACTACAAAAAAAAATTAGCCGGACGTGGTGGTGGGTGCCTGTAGTCCCAGCTCCTTGGGAGGCTGAGGCAGGAGAATGGCGTGAACCCAGGAAATGGAGCTTGCAGTGAGCCAAGATTGCGCCACTG
The DNA here is from genome assembly GCF_008728515.1 of Papio anubis. NCBI lineage: Eukaryota > Metazoa > Chordata > Mammalia > Primates > Cercopithecidae > Papio > Papio anubis. The sequence continues at coordinate 155,731 of NW_022159226.1, read as the reverse complement.
CACTCCAGCCTGGGTGACAGAGCAAGACTCCATCTCAAAAAAAAAAGAAACAAACAAAAAAAAAAATTAAAGAGGCAACAAGTATAGTATACATCCTAGATTGGGTCTTAGAACAGGAAAAAATATAGCAGTCCACCCTTATTTGTGGTTTTATTTTCTATGACTTCAGTTATCTGCTGTCAACCATGGTTTGAAAATATTAAATGGAAAAATACAGAAATAAACAATTCCTAAGTTTTAAATTGCACACCATTCTGAGTAGCATGATAAAATCTCACACTGTCCCATTCTGTCCTGCCCAGGACATGAGTCTTCCCTTTGTCCAGCATATCCACACTATATATGCTACGCACCCACTAGTCACTTGGTAGTCATCTCATTATCAGCTTGGCATCTGTATTGTCTCTATATTGCAGTGCTTGTGTTCAAGTAACCATAATTTTACTTAATAATGACTCCAAAGCCTATGAGTAGTGTTGTTGGTATACTGTTAAAATTGTTCTATTTTATTTTTAGTTATTATTGTTAATCTCTTGCTATGCCTAATTTATAAATTAAACTTTATCATAGGTATTTATATATAGAAAAAAAGCAAATAGTATATATAGGATTCAGTACTATCTGTGGTTTCAGGCATTCACTGAGGGGTCTTGGAATGTATCCACCCATGTATGCTGTATTTTGCTATAAAGGACATGAGTAGGATAACTGGTAACACATCACATCTGTCAATTAGATAATACTGTTCTATCAATGTTAATTTCCTAATTTTAATCATTATGCTCTGATTATATAAAAGAATATCCTTGTTTTTAGGAAATATGCATTCAAGTATTTAAGGTTAAAAGAGCATGTTAAATAAAATTTATGGAAGACCATTATTTTGGGCTGAGTTCCACTAGGCCAAAATGGAGTCATTCATGCTAAAGTTCCCCATCACCAAACCAAAACTAAGTTGTTTATCTGATCTATAAAAAAGCAGGAGAGACATGGTAGCCAAATTCCTAAACAGGCCAGTTTTAGCCAGCATGGTAAGGAAGTCCCCTCTGTTTTAACCCTTACAAGAAAACGAACCTGAAGTAACCTGATGTTAACCAATCTGCTTTTTATTATGCTGTTTCACTTGTTCTTCTTCAAGCTATTTTGTAAAAACCAACTGTTCTGCCATGCCTAGCATAGCACCTATTTTTAGATGCTGCCCAATTCATGAATTGAAAATAATAATAAAAGCTAATTAGAGTATTTAAATTAGTTGAGATTTTGTCTTCTAACAGGCATCAGGTCCTCAACTTAATCTCAAACTGTTCAGGAAAAATATTATAAGGGGATAGGAGCAAGATAGCCAAGTAGAACCCTCTAGGGATCATCTTCCTGCAGAAATAACAAGTTGAACAACTAACTATCCACAGAAGAAAGCACCTTCATAAGAACCCAAAATCAGGTGAATTATCACAATATCTGGTTTTAAAATCATGTCAAGGAATTTGACACTGAAGACGGTCGGAAAGATAGTCTTGAATCATTGACACCACCCCTCTCTTACCCTCCAGCAATGGTGGTGGCCATGTAGCATGGAGAGAGAATCTGTGCACATGGAGGAGTACAGTGATTATGGGGCTTTGCTTTGGAATTCAGTGCTGTCCTGTATCAGTAGAAAGTGACACAGTGCAGAAATCAGCCAGTGCCCCTGGAAGGAGCATTTAGACCAGCCTTAGCTAGAGGGAACCATCCCAGCAGCCTGAAAGTAAGTTCTGGCTAGCCCAACCACCTGCTAAAGCACAACAGGTTCCTAAACAAATCTGAAAGTCACTCTAAGTCTTTGTAAGGCACTGAAAACCCTGACAACATTTCTACACATCCTGGGCCAGAGGGGAATCTACTGCCTTGAAGAGAAGGAACTAGTCCTGGGAGAATTCATTGCCTGCTGACTACAGAGCTGTCAGACCTTGAATGAACATCAGTGGTTGCCAGGTAGTATTTGTCATAGGACTTGGATGACCCTGTGCATTCCCAGTGTGATGGCCATGGGAAGAGACTTGTTCTGCTTGAGGAAAGAAGGAAGATTAAAGGGAACTTTCTCCTGAAGCATGGGTACCAGCCTGGTTACTGTGATACAGACCACCCAAGGACTCCTGGGGTCCACAATTCTAGGACTTGGCCCTGGATGGCATTTTTGGACCTGTGCTGGACCGGAGAGGAGCTCACTACCTTGAAGGGAGCATACCAGGCCCAGCAGCATGCACTACAAGCTGACAGAAGAGTTCTTGGGTAAACAGTGGTAGCCAGGCAGTAAACATCAGCAATAACCAGGCATTACTCACTACAGACAAGGGGGAGGTGGCCACAGGGAAATACTTCTGCTTGAGGAAAGAGGAGGGAAGAGTAGGAAAGACTTTGTCTTGCGGCTTGGGTGCCAGCTCAGCCACAGTGGAATAGAGCACCAAGTAGATTCCTAAGGTTCCTTACTCTATGCCCTGACTCCTAGACAGCATTTCTGGACCAATCCTGGGCTGAGGGGGAGCTCATCACCCTAAAGAGAAGGCCACAAGTCTGGCTGGGTTTGCCACCTGCTTGGGCCTTGAGGGAGCATCAGTGGTAACCATGACATGGTTTCTGCAGGCCTCAGGCAAGACCCAGTGCTGTGTGAACTTTGAGTCTGACCCAGTGTAGATCCAATGACAGTGGCCACAAGGGTACTTGTGTTTCCCATCCCCCAACTCCAAGAAACTCAGCATGGAGAAAGAAATTCTGTTTGGGGGAAAATTATGGTAAAGAATAACAGATTCTGCCTGGTAATCCAGGGAATTCTCCCAGATCTTACCCAACACCACCAAGGCAGTACCTCTACAAGAAGGCAAGAGACACAGTGTTACTGGGTGTGGGGTACCCCCTAATAAAGATATAGCTGCAGTGACCAAAGACTTAGATCATAACACTCAATTCCCTTCAAATACCTAGAAAGCCTACCCAAAAAGGATACAAATAAATCCAGACTGCAAAGACTACCATAAATACTTGAGTCTTCAATGTCCAGACATCAGTGAACATCCACAAGCATCAAGACCATCAAGGAAAATATGACATCACCAAATGAACTAAATGAGGCACCAGTGGCTATTCCCAGAGTGACAGAGACAAGTGACCTTTCACATAGAGAATTCAAAATAGCTATTTTGAGGAAGCTCAACAAAATTCAGGGTAACAGACCAGGTGCAGTGGCTCACGCCGGTAATCCCAGCACTTTGGGAGGCCAAGGTGGGCAGATCATGAGGTCAAGAGATCAAGACCATTCTGGCCAACATGGTGAAACCCCGTCTCTACTAAAAACACAAAAATTAGCTGGGTGTGGTAGTGCACACCTGTAGTCCCAGCTACTCAGGAGGCTGAGGCAGGACAATCGCTTGAACCCGGGAAGCAGAGGTTGCAGTGAGCTGAGATTGTACCACTGCACTCCAGCCTGGCGACAGAGTGAGACACCGTCTCAAAAAAAAAATTCAGGATAATACAGAGAAAAAATTCAGAATCCTATCAGATACTTTTAACAAAGAGATCAAAATAATTTAAAAGAATCAAACAAATTCTAGAGTGACACTCTCAATTGAAATACTGAAGAATGCATCAGAGTCACTCAATAGCAGAATTGATCAAGCAGAAGAAAGAATTGGTGAGCTTGAAGGCAGGGTATTTGAAAATACACAGTGAGAGGACATAAAAGAAAAAAGAATAAAAAAGAATATAGCATGCCGACAAGTTACAGAAAATAGCCTCTAAAGGGCAAGTCTAAGATTTATCGGCCTGAAAAACATAGACAGTGAGAGAGACTGGGGTAGGACGTTTATTCAAAGGAATAATAAAAGAGAACTTTCTAAACCTAGAGAAATATATCAATATTCAAGTATAAGAAGGTTATGGAACACCAAGCAGATTTAACCCAAAGGTCAAGGATAAAGAAAGATCCTAAAAGCAGGAAGAGAAGAGAAACCAGTAATATGTAAAGGAGCTCCATTACATCTGTCAGCACACTTCTCAGTGGAGACCTTACAGGCTAGGAGAGAATGGCAAGACATACTTAAAAGTGCTGAAAGAAAAAAAAAATGTGTATCCTAGAATAGTATATCTAGCAAAAATATACTTCAAACATGAAAAAGAAACAGAGACTTTCTGAGACAGACAAAAACTGCTGTCACTGACAGCAGACATATCCTACAAGAAATGCTAAAGAAACTTCAAACTGAGAGAAAAGGATGTTAATAAGCAATAAGAAATCATCTGAAGAAATCCAAATCAAAATCAAAACCACAATGAGATACCCATCTCACACTAGTCAAAATGGCTATTACCAAAATGTGTCAAAAACTAAGAGATGCTGATGAGGCTGCAACGAAAAGGGGACATTTATAATCTGTTGATGGAAATATAAATTAGAAAGTGTCTGGAGTTTCTTCAAAGAACTTAAAACAGACCTACCATTTGACCCAGCAATCCCATTACTGGGTATACATCCAAAGGAAAATAAATCATTCTACCAAAAAGACAAATGTACTCATGTGTTCACTGCTGTGCTATTCACAGTAAGAAAGACATGGAATCAAACCCAGGTGCCTATCAATGGTAGACTGGATTAAAAAAATGTAGCACATAAACACCCTGTAATACTACATAGCCATAAAAAAGAGTAATACCGAATTCTCTGCAGTAAAATGGATGCAGTGGGAAGCCATTATCCTAAGCAAATAAACACACGAACAGAAAACAAAATATTGCATGTTCTTACTTATAAGTAAGAGCTAAACACTGAGCACACATGGACATAAACATGGAAACAAAAGACACTCTAGACTACTAGAGGGAGGAGAGGAGGAACGGGGTACGGGTTGAAAAACTATCAGGTACTATGCTTATTACTTGAATGACAGGACACAGGCCCCAAACCCCAGCATCACACAATATTCCCATATAACAAATGTGCACATGTACCCACATATCAACAGTAAAAGTTAATATTTTTCAAAAAAGAAATCATCTGACGATAGAAAATTCACTGGTAATAAGACAGACACAAACACAGAAGATTGTAACACTATAACTGTGGTGTGTATACTACTCATATCTTGAGTAGAAAGACTAAAACATGAACCCATCAAAAATAATAACTACAATAACTTCTCAAGACATAGACAATAAGATATGAATAAAAACAACAAAAAGTTAAAAAAGAAGGTAGATGAATTTGAAGGTTTTTTTTAGTTTTCTCTTTTCTTCCTTGTTTCTTTTTGTAATTGGTGTTAATATCAGTTTAAAAAAAGGGTGATAAGATGTTATTTGCAAGCCTCATGGTAACCTCAAATAAAAAACACAAAACAGATACACAAAAAATAAAAATCTAGAAATTAAAAACCAGAGAAAATCACCTTCACAAAAAGCAAGACAGGAAGGAAGGAAGAGAAGACTACAAAACAACAAGAACACAATAATAAAATGGCAGAAAAGTCCTTACTTATCAACAATAACATTGAACGTAAATGGACTCAGCTCTCCAGTCAAAGGACATAGAATGGATGAATGGATTAAAAACAAAACCAAAATCCAATGATCTATTGCCTACAAGAAATATACTTCACCTCTAAAGACACACATAGACTGAAAAAGAAAAGGGATGAAAAAAGATATTCCGTGCCAATGGAAACCAAAAAAGAGCAGAAGTAGCTATACTTATATTATACAAAATAGATTTCAAAATAAAAACCATAAGAAGAGAAAAAGAAGGTCATTATATAATGATAAAGGGGTCAATTCAGCAAGAGAAGTAACAGTTGTAAATATATATGCACCTTATACTGGAGCATCCAAATATATAAAACAAATATTATCAGAGCTAAAAAGAGAGGCCCCAAAACAATAATAGCTGGAGACTTCAACACTCCACTTTCAGCATTGGACAGATCATCCAGAGAGAAAATCAACAAAGAAACATGAGATTTAATCTGCACTATACCAAATAGACCTAATAGTTATTTACAGAACATTTCATCCAGCGGCGACAGAATACACATTCCTTTCCTGGGCACATGGTTGAGTCTCAAAAACAGACCATATCTTAGGCCACAAAACTAGTCTTTTTTTTCTTTTTTTTTTTTTTTGAGACACAGTTTCGCTCTTGTTACCCAGGCTGGAGTGCAATGGCGTGATCTTGGCTCACCGCAACCTCTGCCTCCCTGGTTCAAGCCATTCTCCTGCCTCAGCCTCCCAAGTAGCTTGGATTACAGGCATGCACCACCACACCCAGCTAATTTTGTATTTTTAGTAAAGTCAGGGTTTCTCCATGTTGGTCAGGCTGGTCTCAAACTCCCGACCTCAAGTGATCCGCCCGCCTTGGCCTCCCAAAGTGCTGGGATTACCAGCATGAGCCACCACGCCCAGCCAAAACTAGCCTCTAAAAATTCAAAAAAATGAAATCATATCATGTATCTTTTCTGACAACAATGGAATAAAACTAGAAATCAATAGGAGGAACTTTAGAAATATACAAACACAATTAAACAATATGTTCCTGAATGACCAGTAGGTCAATGAAGAAGTTAAGAAGGAAACTTTAAAATTTCTTGAAACAAATAAAAATGAAAACACAACACAGCAAAACCTTTGGGTTACAGTGATGGAATGCTAAGAGGAAAGTTTATAGAAATAAATGCCCACATCAAAAAAGTAGAAAAACACCAAATAAATGACCTAATGACATATCTTAACATAGAAAAACAAGAGAAAGACAAACCTGAAATTAGTAGAAGAAATAACAAAGATGAGAGCAGAAATAAACGAAATTAAAGCAAAAAAATACAAAAGATGAACAAAAGGAGAAGTTGGTATTTTGAAACAAGTCATGCACAGAAATACAAACTTCATACATTATCACTCATCTGCAGGAGCTAAAAATTAAAACAATTGAACTCATGGAGAAAGAGAGTAGAATGATGGCTACCAGAGGTTGCGAAGGGTAGCAGAGGTGAGGGAGTGGGGATGGTTAATAGATACAAAAATATAATTAGATAGAATGAATAAGATCTAGTATTTGATAGCACAACAGTTATTACAGTCAACAAAAATTTATTTTACATTTTATAATAACTATAAGATAACTGGAATGTTTATAACACAAAGAAATTATAAATGTTTGAGGTGATGAATACCCTATTTACCCTGATGGGATTATTATACATTGTATGCCTGTATCAAAATATCTCATGTACCCCATAAATATATACATCTATATTATGTACCCATAAAAATTAAAAATTAAAACAGAGATAGAGAATGATAAAGCAAATGTGGTAAAATGTTAAGTTTGGGGAATTTGGGAGAGGAATATACAGTAATTTTTCAACTATTATTTGACTTTTCTATAAGTCTAAAAGTATTTCAAAATAAAAAACTTTTCTTTAAAAAACAAAATTTAGCCAGGCCTGGTGGCGGGCGCCTGTAATCCCAGCTACTCAGGAGGCTGAGGCACAAGAATCGCTTGAACCCAGGAGGTGGAGGCTGCAGTGAGCCGAGATCGCGCCACGGCACCACTGCACTCCAGCCTGGGCAACAGATTAACACTCTGTTTCAAAAAAAAAGTCTTTTTTTAAAAAAAGAAACATTTACTGATGCTGTACTAAGTACTCTTTGAAAGGAGATGAATAAGAATCCTTGGCCTTAAGAAATTTAAAAGTTGGCTAGGTGCGGTGGCTCATGTACGTAATCCCAGCACTTTGGGAGGGCAAGGCAGATTACTTGAGCTCAGGAATTCCAGACCAGCCTGGGCAACATGGCAAAACCCCATCTCTATAAAAAATACAAAATATTAGCTGGGCACCATGGTGCATGCATGCCTGTAGTCCTAGCTACTCAGGAGGCTGAGGTGGGAGATTCACCTGAGCCCAGGAAGTCAAGGCTGCAGTGAGCCATAATTGTGCCACTGCACTTCAATCTGGGCAACAGAGTGAGACCCTGTCTCAAAAGAAAGAAGAGGAGATGAGGGGAGGAAGAGGAAGAGGAAGAGGAAGGGTCTAGCAAAAGAGGAAAATAGCTAAGCCAAAATTCACAATACAGGAAAACAACACAGTGACAAGTTGGCCAAACACAGTCCTTTGGGAGCACAGAGAAACATCATTTAGTCCCTGCTATGAGAGAATATGAGTGGTAAGATAAATCAAAAAGAGGGAAGGTACATTTAAGGATCCCCAAAGATGTAATGTTTGAAATAAATTTTAGATGATGATGTCAGACAGGTTGCGTAGGGCGAAGCACTCTAGGCAATTGGCATGAAAAGGCCCAAGCATACTGCATTCGGAAAACTACAAACAGGGTTCTAAAAACATCAGAAGAGAACAGGAGGGGAGGAGGTTGGAGGGTATCAAGCCTCAGATCTTAAAGGGCCTTATCATGCCATATTGAGAAACCTGGCTTTCAACATACAGGCAATGGATGTGAACAGACATTTAAAAATGAAGTAAATCATCAATTTTGCATTTGAAAAAGCTCACTGGGTAGTGTGTGGAATTTGGATTGTAGAAATAAAGAGATCTAATAGCAGTTCATTGTAATATATCTAGAGAGAAATGCTGAAAATACTTTAAAGCTATAGGTAGAGAAAAGTGAAATTAAGGTGTTATTTAAAATGTCAAATCCAAAGGAATTTGTACAATTAAATGTGGGAAACAGAGCGATTAAGTATAACTCCCACTTTTCCGGTTTAGGTAATACTGCTAGCCTTAATAGGGGTTAATGTTTCTGCCTGTGAAAATCATATATAGATGAAATTCAAGTTCTCCTGAACTTGAATCCTTATTAGTTTGTTTTTACAAGGACTGCAAACACAAATAACAAGAAGTGCTAACAGCAGAGTTAGAATAAGTCTCCTAAAATGTGTCTTAATGAAATTATTTTGAATTATAACTTTGTCATTTTCCTAGACTTCCTTGGGAAGGCAGTCCGTTCATGGCTTATAACTGCTTCATCACCAAGAGGCTTACTATACAACATTCCTACCTTTGAAATTCAAATGCATGGAGGCAAACAAGGAAAGCATTTTTCTCTAAGAACAGAAAGAACTGAAGTGAACAGTGTCTTTCTAAACTTCATACCTAATCCTCTAATAATGAATGGTGGGCTGTAATTGGGGTAAGTAGCTGTATTTTACCTCTAGGTGAGCTACCAACAAGACCTTGTGTCTTAATGCAGTCACTGAATGTATGCCCCCCAAAAAAATACAATGAGCATTTCAATATGAAAATAAGAGCTCCTACAAAGATCATATTGTTAAAGGGGGAATTGGCCAAAGTACTGCAGCATGAATTGCTGACTCTGGTGCTCTGAATGCTCTTTTGACTTAAAATCTTAAAAAAAAAAAAAAAAGAAAAAGAAAAAGAAACAAAGAAAAAAGAATAGCAGTATTAGTAACAGAACTTGAGAAACAAAGCTATGACTGTCATGAATGAAATGGACTTTACTAAAAGGACTAATTCTCTCAGACCATGTGGCTAACTGCAGAAATGAATGAATTAAAATTTCAGGAGCTATGACATGTATTTTCAGTCTTCCACTGTGACCCTGGGCAAGTCCCCCATCCTGTCTGTGCTTGTTTTCTCTTCAACATCAGGATATCGAGGCATAGCATTATAGAAAATGTTAATTTTTAATACTAATGTAAGAACGATTGGTTATAACATTAATTATGTTAATTTGTATGAGTTGCTCTACACCTCAAATTTCCTCATCTACAAACTGAGGCTAATACTAGAACTCACTGCAAAAGTTTGTTTGAGGGTTTTATAAGTATAAAATAATTATAGTTATTACTATTATTACTGTTATATTTGAGAATTTAATATATGTTATAGATGGAATTTCAAAGTATGATAATTACCATTGGGAAAGGAGGGTGAATTTGAATCTGTTTTGTTCTTTCATCACAATAAATTTCTCCAAGATCAAAAATTAAACATAAAAATAAAACTATAATTATATTAGAGATCTTAGAAAACAAGGTTATGATGGTGAAAATAAAAATAGTAGGTTGAATAGAAGAATGAAAAGAGTTGAAGAGCAAATTAGTGAGCAACAAGTTGAAGGAAAGTGGAAATTAAGGCCACAGCTATAGCTATTTTGAAAATAATGAGAGGTCTACATATCAAAACCCATGAGACACAACCATAATGGCACTCAGAAAATTTTCTAGCCTTCTACTCACATAAGAAAATAAATCATGGGGGAGAAAGGCGCTTTCCTTTCTGTCTGGCAAGAGCCATCAGGTAAGCCAAGAGAGCTGCATACAAGTACATTCAGGAGCTATGGAAGAAGCAACAGTCTGATATCATGTACTTTCTTCTGAGAGTCCCTGCTAGCAATATTGACAGCTCTCTGCTCTACCACAGGGCTCCACAACCCACCCAGCCCAAAACAGTGCACTGACTGGGCTACAATGTCAAGCAAGGTTACATTATATATAGGCTTCCTGTGCACCATGGTGGCCGAAAATGCCCAGTTCCTAAGGGTGCAGCTTATGGCAAGCGTGTCCATTGTGGTGTTAACCAGCTAAAGTATGCTCGAAGTCTATTGAAGAGGAGAAAGCTGGACTCCACTGTGGGGTTATAAGAGTACTAAATTCATATATATATACACACACATACACACACACATACACATATATACATGTACATATATTTTTATTTATACATATATACAGACATATTTATACATTTTATTTCTATATATATATTTCTTTTCTATTTTTTTTTGAGACAGAGTCTTGCTCTGTCACCCAGGCTGGAGTGCAGTGGCACAATCTCCACTCACTGCAACCTCCACCTCCTGGGTTCAACCAATTCTCATGCCTCAGTCTCCCGAGTAGCTGGGATTATAGGCGTGCGCCACCACACCTAGCTAATTGTTATATGTTTAGTAGAAACAAGGTTTCACCATGTTGGCCAGGCTGGTCTTGAACTCCTGGCCTCAAGTGATCCACTCACCTTGGCCTCCCAAAGTGATGGGATTACAGGCATGAGCCACCATGCCCGGCTGAGAGTCCTGAGTTCTTACTTTGGTGAAGATTCAACACACAAAATGTTTGAGGTTATCCTCATTCATTCACTCCATAAAGCTGTCAGAAAAAGTCCTGACACCCAGTGGATAACCAAACCAGTCCACAAGCAAACGGAGATGCATGGGCTGACACCTGCAGGCCAAAAGATCCATGGCCTTGGTAGGGTCATAAGTTCCACCACACTCCTGGTGATTCTCACCGCGCATCTTGGAAAAGGCGCAATACTCTCCAACTCCACTGTTGCCACTAATGTAAGTAATGCTTGTAAAATTGATACCTAAAAAACAATTTAGGACAGTCATGTCTGCTTACAAGTGTTATTTGTCTGTTAAAACTAGTCTGTAGATTGTTTCATGAATTCTTTGTCAAATTATGAAAGTTAAAGTGCAATAATGTTTGAAAACTCTATAAGTGATGATGTATCTTGTTTCTAATAAGATAAACTGTTTCGTCTTTATCTAATTAGGGGGTTATATGGCAGTGTTTAAAACATACTGTGTGGTATAATAGGTTTAAAATAAATTCTTTAAAAGAAAAAAAGAAAAGAAATAATGAAAATAAATAAAGTATGCATATAACACAGGAACCTAGCAAAAAGAAATCAAAGAAATTAGAAGATACAAATTAACAGATAAAAGCAAAATTTAACGAACCAGGGGAAAATAGCAAATTGGATAAAAAAATTACAAGGTGTTTCTTCAATTAAAAAAAAATAATATAGAAAAAAACTTTGTGTCATTAAACATAACCAACACTAGAAATAATAGACAAACATAAATTTTAAAAGGATTTTAAAATTTTTAAATCCAGATGGCTGATTTGTCTAGAAAAAATACAAATTTCTAAAATTGACACAAGAGGTTAAAAATAAAGAAATAGAAAAGTTGTCAGAAACAAAGCCCAAAAAGTGTTATAAAGTTAGTTGGATCTTCAAGGAAAAAAAATGGTCTTTTCTTTTTATAAATAATTCTAAATAATAGAAGCTGTGGAAAGTTTCCCACCTTATTTTAGGAGGCTAGTCTAACCCAGATGCTTAAACTTGACAAGAATGGCTAATCTCACTTGTGGAAATAGATAGAAAAACTCTAAATAAAATGTTGGTAAATTTAATGCAGTAATTACCTAAAATAACCTATGTGACCAAGCAGAGTTCATTCCAGGAATGTGAAGGTAATCAGCACCAGAAATCTGTTGATTAAATGCACTATGCTAACAGAATAAAAAGAGGAAAATTCTATGACTTCACGATCCTCTCAAAAAACCCAAAGAAGAAACAAACGTATTTTCATAACCATTCCTTATTTTTTAAAATAAAATAAAATAATTTTTAAATCTCTGTCACGCATTAACCTAAAGACAAAAAAAGTGAGGCAAACTTAACACAGAGTTTATTTGGGCCAAGTTTGAAGACTGCAACCCAGGAGCATAGCTTCAAGTTAACATGACTATACCCTGATTAGCAGTAGTTACTAGTGGTTTATAAAGGAAAAAAATGGGGTGGTTCCTAATTTGTTTACCAAGAATTTACATTAAAATAGCATAACCTATTGATCAGCTGTACGTTGTTCTTTGTATCACAGATTACAGGAACATGAAGATAACAGGGGAAGCAGCTAGTCAGGAAGAAAAGGCCTTTAAATGACTGGCCCCTGGGACATGGGTGCAAGGAGGGGGAGGGATGTGACTAAAGTGGCATATTCATGTCTCTCTGGGCCTGATAAATTTTTGCACATCTCACATAGCTCAGATGGCTCAGAGCTATTTTTCTTTTCTCACCTACTAGAAAAGGACATGTCCTTAATTTAATAAACGATGTTTACCAGAAACAGCAAACATCATATTTGATGGCAAAATATTAGAAGCATTCCCATTTGCGATCTGAGAAACTAAAGTAGATGCCCCTTTATCAAGTAAGGGGGACCCTAAAGTTAAGGTAACAAAAGTTACAGGTTGAGGCATGACAACTTCTTAAATTCTCATGGCTACAAGTAAAACGACACTCTGGCTAAATCCCCTAGCAATATTGGACACCTCCTAACTCTGACTTATGATCCAGACCACTACAACTCTGATCAGACAGAGGACCAGCCTTACAAACATTCTTTTCTGATAAACAACTGCAGACCTTAAGCCAGTTTCAGCCAGCCTATAGAGGCTGTGCACTAATTGTCTTTGTGTCCTATAGTTCACCTTTTGATGTAAAGAGCCAAATTCCATCTCATTTTAATGGTAAAACCTGCCACAAAGTGAACATGGGATGTATGTTACATATATGTTTACCCACTATGTGCTTGGCTCCCCTCATAAATATGTATAGCTTTTCCCCAAAACCTGCCAAATATGTATGATTCTATTTTATAAGACAGACTCTGTGGAGCCTAAAACCAAACTTCCTCTTCCCTGCTCGAAGTTACAGCACCTTCAGTCCACACTGGAGACTCTCTCTTCCTGGTCTACAAACTGATATTGCCAATAAAGCTCTCCTTTCTACTATCTCGCGCCATCATGGTGGTCATTTGGATGACACATTAAAATAAGGGTGAAGACAAAATGCTATCATCATTATTATTCAACATATGACACTGCATAAATTATAAAATGTCTACACAACAAAAGGTGTCATAAAGTTAAACTAGAAACTCTATTAATAATATATATAGAATAAATGGTTTCTATTGAAAATACATATACATACAAAACTACATGCATATAAAAAGAGTTTCTAAAAATAACAAGAAATAGGCCAAGCGCCATGGCTCATACCTGTAATCCCAGCACTTTGGGAGGCCGAGGCAGGCAGATCACCAGGTCAGGAGCTCGAGACCAGCCTGGGCAACATAGTAAAACCCCGTCTCTACTAAAAATACAAAAATTAGCCAGGCTTGGTGGCACACACCTATATCCCAGCTACTTGAGAGGCTAAGGCAGGAGAATTGCTTGAATGCAGGAAGCAATGGTTGTGGTGAGCCGAGATCATGCCACTGCACTCCAGCTGGGGCAACAGAGCGAGACTCTGTCTTAAAAACAAAAGAAACAAACAAACAAACAAAAAACAAGAAATAGACAATCCAATAACATCCTTTTTGCAGGGCTATTTGACAATAGCTATCAAAATTTTAAATGTTTATTACCTTTGGCTCTGCTTCCATTTTTATGAACGAGCTTTAAAAAATTCACACAAATGCTCAGAGAATATATATATACACATATATATTTCGTGTGTGTATGTGTATATATACACATATATACATATATATGTATATATATGTATGTATATATGTGTGTGAATATATATGTATGTGTATATATACATACACACAGACTCTGTGGGGCCTAAAACCCAAACTTCCTCTTCCCTACTCAAAGTTAAAGCACCTTCAGTCCACACTGGAGGCTCTCTGTGTGTGCATACATATATACACACACAAGGATGTTTGTTGCAGCATTGTTTACAAGAGAGAAAAATTAGAAATCTAAGTGTACTAAATGTTGAGTGGTTAAATAAATAATAGTATTCATACTACAAAATACTCTCAGCCCTTAAAAACAGTGAAATAGTCCGGGGCACAGTCGCTCAACCTGTAATCCCAGGGAGGCCAAGGCGGGTGGATCACTTGAGGTCAGGAGTTCAAGACCAGCCTGGCTAATATGGTGAAATGCTGTCTCTACTAAAAATACAAAAATTAGCCAGGCATGGTGGCACATGCCTGTGATCCCAACTACTTGGAAGGCTGAGACAGGAGAATCTCTTGAACCCAAGAGGTGGAGGTTGCAGTGAGCCAAGATCACGCCACTGCACTCCAGCAGACAGAGCGAGACTCCGTCTCAAAAAATAAAATAAAATAAATAAAAATAATGAAATATATCTGTATGAACTGATATACCAGGATATATGAGAAAGATTAAATGAAAAAAGTAAGCAAAAAACAACAAATATCATATAATTATTGGACTTATGTGAATATATCATTTTTATAAAATATAGTAACAATGATATAAGGACACAATGATATTATAAGGATACAAACCAAATGGATAACTTCTAAGAAGGGAAGTAGAAATTGGCAGTCTAGGGTAGAAATCAGAAACAATCAGGAAAGAAACTGGGATTTTCAGGCTTTACTGAATATACTTTTAATTAATCCAAATTTTTAATATTAAGAATGTATTCAGTGTCACCCTGCTAGCTCAACTGGTAGAATAGAGACCAAAGAATGTGTGCATACAGCAGCATTATTCATAAGAGCCAAAAGGTGGAGGCAACCCAAATGTCCATCAATTGTTGAATATATAAACAAAATGAGTATCCATAAACTGGAATATTATTTGACGATAAAAAGGAATGATGTATTGATACATGTTAAATGACATACTGATACATGAATCTTCAGAACATTATGCCACATGGAAGAAGCCAGTCACCCAAAAAACAAACATTTTCTATGATTCCATTCATTTGAAATGTCCAAAGTGACTAAATCTATAAATACAGAAAATAGATTAGTAGTTGTTTAAGGCCAGGTGAGGGGAAAGGGAATGGAGTTCTGGGGTGTGATAATACAAGGGATGGCGGGGTTCTTTCTGAGAAGAAAACGTTCAAAATTTGATTACAGTGTTGGTTGCACAGCTCTATGAATATACTAAACTCATTTAATTGCAAACTTTAAATGAATTAGTTATGTGATACGTGAATGTCAATAAAACTGCTACAAAAATAACAATAATCCAACAAGTTTAGAAACTTAATCCAAAAGAGAAAGTAAAGAGATACAGCTTGCTAAGAATGCAAAGAAAGCCAGAATAGAGAAATTTAGAGTCTTACAGTACAGGTACCACACAAGAGTGGGACACAGAAAGAAAATATTAGAACTTCAATTTCTATTTGATTTTTACATAAAAAAAAAAAGGAAATTAAGTTTTACTAAAATGTATAATATGGTCGACCAGTGCCTTTACTCAAAGGATCCCATGGCTTGTGAGGTTGAAGAGGCATCCTGAAAAAGAACAAGAGTTCCACAAGGAGGCAGGCTGACCATTTATTCATTTTTTTTTCCTTCTCAGCATATTGCAATATTTGACCGGTTAGGTGAATTTATAGATTATACTATTTAGATTTAACAAAATACATCCCTCCTAAAATGAGTAAGTGGCTGCAAAAGAATCCTGCAAATAAAACATTGCATGAAGCTAATAATTGCATTTTTGTGCACAAATGAACAACAGGAAAATGGCAGAGCTTACCTATTATGATCTCTTCTGTGGATAATACAGATAAATATTAACAATATTTATATTTATATTTGTTGCATGAATGAATAATATGAAAATTATGAAAAACAAGAAGGAACACTAAGGAAATTCAGTAAGCAATTCTTCACTTTGAGTACATATACCTATATTGTTACACCATCCTCCCCCAAACAGAGTGAGTATAGATAGAAATGTTGATCTTTATTATTAAAATCACATAAAATGGAAACACATTAGGAATTTACACATGGATATGTTTTATGTAAAAGACTAAACTACAGGCTGGGCATGGTGGCTCATGCCTGTAATCCCATCACTTTGGGAAGCCAGATGGGTGGATCACCTGAGGTCAGGAGTTCAAGACCAGCCTGGCCAACATGGCGAAACCCCGTCTCTACCAAAAACAGAAAAAATAGCCAGGCGTGGTAGCGGCACCTGTAATCCCAGCTACTCGGGAGACTGGAGAGGCAGGAGAATGGCTTGAACCTGGGAGGCAGAGGTTGCAGTGAGCAGAGATCGCGCCACTGTACTCCAGCCTGGGCAACAGAGCAAGACTCTGTCTCAAAAAAAAAAAAAAGGAACAACAACAAAAAAAACTACAAGGGATCAGGTTATTTTCATGTAGCAAATTTCTCATTAATCTTATTGGAAGCATGCCTTTAACACTGTGTTTTAATTCATTCAAATATACAAGGGCAACAGTGCTACACAAGAACCTCTAGAGTATATTAAAACATTCAAAGACATTGGGAAGTAGACCAAAGCTGTGCTGGACTCTATAAGAAATTCTGTTTCTTTCTGATAACTAAAGACACCCTGTTTGCTGGTTTAAGGATCAAAGAACATTTTCAAGTTGTAGTAAAATATATTATCATCAATTGACACATGGTGGTAACAAACCAAGTAGGAAGAGCTTAAGGACTTGATGTGAAAGAAAAAAGTTAACATAAAAAAGGCTAAAAACAGCAAAAGTAGAGGCCGGGCGCGATGGCTCATGCCTGTAATCCCAAAACTTTGAGAGACCGGGGCGGGCGGATCACCTGAGGTCGGGAGCTCGAGACCAGCCTGACCAACATAGAGAAACCCCGTCTCTACTAAAAATATAAAAGTAGCCTGTGTGCTGGTGCATGCCTGTAATCCCAGCTACTCGGGAGGCTGAGGCAGTTGAATCACTCGAATCCGGGAGGCGGAGGTTGCGGTGAGCCAAGATAGCGCCATTGCACTCCAGCCTGTGCAACAAGAGCGAAACTCCGTCTCAAAAAAAAAAACAAAAACAGCAAAGGCAGAGTCAGAAAAGTTCTTGGCTAAAGTAGCAGGTGAGAAACTTCATTTTATGAGACTTCAGCCCCGTTGGTCAGAACAAAGTATTTCTACAAAGTACCTGTAACTGAAAAGATCCTCCCCGAGACATCACTAAACGATTACTCTGTAGCTAGGGACTGCCATCAAATTAATTCCCTAAGTGACAGTTCAGAGATTCTCGTGGTTTTTTTGTTTGTTTGTTTTTTGTTTTTTAAAGAGGATGCAGAGACCAAGAGGGTTTTTGTGTTTGTTTTCAATGAATATTTAGAAAGAAGGCTTTTAAAAAAGCAGTATCAACTGGCATGTAAGACAAAGAGAGTTCAGTGTGGATTTGGGCATTTCTGCTGAAGCCCAGTAGAAAGGGCGCACTAATTACAGCAAGAAAAGGAAAACAAGAATCAGCATGGATGAAGCAAAAAACATACAACCCATGGTAGTATGTGCGATGTGATCTTTTTTGCAAGCCCAGCCACGTGTCCTTATAGAATCCCAAGGGTTCTACCTGCTCCCCGGGACCAAAAGCAGCGCCCCAAGGGAGCAGCCAAATGCTGTGGACCCGAACCAACCCACGAGATCCCAAAGCCCGGCGTCTCCTCTCCCCAACCTGAGATGTTCTGCCACCTGGACCCGACGCATAGCAGGGCTCTCTGCAGCCATATTTCGCTAGATCCTTCTTTCTTCTGTAGTTCCAAATGGTTAAGCAAAGCTCCCAGAGCAATCACGAGACTTCTCTGACAGGAGCCGTTTTCTTCCGGGAGATAACCAGCTCCCGCCCTGCGGAAATCCTGCAGCTTCGCTGAGGTGGCTGCTTCCAATCGCCCCGCCTCTGGCTCCTCCTCCCTGGACTCAACCAGGGTTCCCTCCAAGCAGCAGTCGGGTACAGCCTCTGTTCCGCTCTTAGCTCCCAGGGAGGGACTAGGACCTCGCAGGAGCCCCTACGCCGAGGACGTGCGAGGCTGCCTAGTGAGGTTTTCTTTTTGCGCCATGTGGATGTCTGAGAACAGTGTCATAACCTGGCGCCTTGCATACACCTAGTTTCTGATCTGTCTTGGGCTGTGTGTTTTTTTTGTTTTGTTTTGTTTTTAAGTTATGTTTTGGTCTTTATTTTGGTCTTTATTGTCAGCAGCTACTCCCCAAACAACACTAAAATGTTTAGCTATTGCTTCTTTTGCAGATTATTTCCAAATCAAGCAACGTAAAATTGATGTATCACTTGATTTAAATAGATTTGCATTTATAGTTAGAGGCATTCGTAGGCTTTCCTAGAACACAGTTCTGAAAAGACGGAAACACATGCCTTTTAATGTGCAAGACCCCTTAGCATCCAGTTAAACCTCTTCATTTTTCACTTACCTAGAGAAATCCTAGACGCCCTATTTTAAAAAGTACACTATCCCCAGTATATCATTTACTTTTCCTTCCTTCATAGTTCTCCTATTTGCTTACGTATTTATTGTGTGTCTCACCACCTCCATCATCACTACCACTAGAAAGCAACTGGAGGCAGGCAGGCAGATTAGTTTTTAATGAATAGGTAAGATAAACTGAATGAATGATGAAGGATGAAGTGAGGTCCCTGAGGTCACAGTGATCATTGGGAGCAAAATTGGAATTAAAATTCAGATCTATTAACTCTCAATCTAGTGCACTTTGCACCTCAGAAATGTTGAGATTAAACCCAAGTGAAGGCCGCTAGCAATACACCTATCCAAAGTTTCCTGATTAAGAAAGTTTGGGCCAACATGCCCAACATACTAGTGGTAGTAGCATAACTCAGAGAGATTCTGTAAATTGTATACATCAGTAAGCTGCTGCTCCAGAATTTCTGTATGTATATGCATACTTTGTCTCCATGTGTCCTTCCCTCTTCTGTATACATGTATACAGGAGGAAGGGGGAAGGACACATGGAGACAAAGTGTGAAGGGACAATAAAGCATAGCCAAAGAGTGGCAGCCCCTTGGCACCCCTTTGGGTTATTACTGTAAATGGTACTTCAAAGAAACAAAGTTACTCTGGTCTCAGGGCAGCTTTCTCACTACTATTTCAGTCCCTCTTTATCATTTTCAAATGAATAAATTATATCTTCTTGTTTCTGAGCCCCAATAAATCCCAGTTTGATGTTCATTTTGGTTTAATTTTGAGTAACAGGCGTCATCACTGTCACTTGTAAATAGTTTCAATAGGGAGGTAACCTAAATTTTTAAAAATGTAAGATGTTTAAGAACATCAGTAAATACAGAAAAGAACAGAATCTTTTTTTTTTTTTTTTTTTTGAGATGGAGTTTCACTCTTTGTTGCCCAGGCTGGACTGCAGTGGCACGATCTGTGCTCACTGCAACCTCCACCTCCCAGGTTCAAACGATTCTCCTGTCTCAGCCTCCTGAGTAGCTGGGATTACAGACACCCACCACCACACCCGGCTGATTTTTGTATTTTTAGTAAAGATGGGGTTTCACCATGTTGGCCAGGCTGGTCTCAAACTCCTGACCTCAGGTGATCTGCCCACCTCGGCCTTCCAAAATTCTGGGATCAAAGGCGTGAGCCACCGCGCCCGGCCCAGAATCATTTTTTATTCAGATGTTTCTAATGTAATATTTTGCATTAGTTGAAAAATAATAAATTTTAAAGTTTTGAAATTTTTTTAATAGTCCAAAATAAACTCATTTTATACAGGGTTAAAAAAAAATGACTGTAGGAACGGTTTCATAAAAGAATACTTCCTGTTGAATGTGTATTTGATGACCGAACATTAACTTTGCTAAATGAAACCAGATGGCAAATCATTAGTTTGGATCTTGGATACATTGCTATTGCAGTCTCAACAAAACTGATGCAGACTAGAAAGCACCTTACAGAGCAACTAGTAAAACATCCTTTTTTGAAATGATTGGTCCAAAGGACAACAGGATAACAGAGCTGGAATTAAAACTTAGGTCTCTAGACTCCTAGCCGAAAGGCCATACCACTTCTGAATGTGTGACCTTTGTTGAGACCCCAGTAAACTGTGCTTAAATTATTGAAAGTATTAGAATCCTTGTCAAAAATTAAAATGTGTACCTTATAATTTTCATAAAGTATTGCTATTAAAATAACCTGTCCAAACTACTAGATAACCCCAAATAGACACCAAAAACAAAACCAACATTACTTTCTTATACTACCTTCCTAACGCTAGGCATCTTGCTAAGTAAGCACTTTGCATATATTATTTTCTCTTTAAACCTTTCCAACAATCCTTATGGGATAGAAAAATATTATTTCCTTTTCAATTTCAAGAAGATATTCCTTTAGTTCTTATTAGACATATCTAATAGTGAAAATATTTAAACATTTGGCTGGGCGCAGGGCTCATGCCTGTAATCCCAGCACTTTGGGAGGCCGAGGCAGGCAGATCACCTGAGGTCAGGAGTTTGAGACCAGCCTGGTCAACATGGTGAAACCCCATCTCTACTAAGAACACAAAAATATAGCCAGGTATGGTGGCGGGCACCTGTAATCCCAGCAATTCGGGAGGCTGAGGCTGGAGAATCGCTTGAACCTGGGAGATGGAGGTTGAGTAAGCCGAGATCACGCCATTGCACTCCAGCCTGGGCAACTAAGAGTGAAACTCCGTCTCAAAAAAAAAGGAAAAAAAAAGAAAATATTTAAACATTTATATTTTACAGTGCTTTTATTTTCACAAATCCTGAACCTCTTGGTTCTTTGCTTTTAGTAGGCACAGTTACAATAGGTTTAGAATCTGAATTATAAACTAATAAATGGTATATTATGATGGAGTCTTAAACAGATACCTAATTAATAACTTCAAATTGTTTATCCTCAAAGGATATTAGTCTCCATTCAGATAAAATATTATAGCAAACTAAACAAAACAAACACTAAAATGACATAAAACAAAAACTTGATCCAAAATATGAATTAAAGCATGGGTGTTAAGGGTCTTACAGACCTGGCTAATGCCTACTGATGTTTCTCAGCTTAGAAATCACTTTCTTCAGGGAGTTTTCTATGTTCCCTGGGCCTATCTCTACCCAAAACTAAGTGTCTAAGACCATAGAGGGATTGACCATTTATCTGGAATAATGTCATTTCTGTGGTTTAATCTGTTTGTGCAATCCCTGGAAAATATTTCCTATTTTGACTTATAATAAAAACTATTGTTCGCAATTGGGAGACTCTACTTCAGTGACCTATTTTGGATATTTTCTCATTATAGTAAATAATATGTAATACTTCTTTATGTTTTCTTTATAATGATGGTACATTCCATTCCTTCTTCTTCTTTTTTTTTTTGAGACGAAGTCTTGCTCTTGTCGCCCAGGCCAGAGTGCAATGGAGCGATCTCGCTCACTGCAACCTCCACCTTCCGGGTTCAAGTGATTCTCCTGCCTTAGCCTCCCGAGTAGCTGGGATTACAGGCGCCTGCCACCACGCCCAGCTAATTTTTGTATTTTTAGTGGAGATGGGGTTTCACCATGTTGACCAGGCTGGTCCCAAACTCCTGACCTGAGGCCATCCACCCGCCTTGGCCTCCCAACGTGCTGGGATTACAGGCGTGAGCTACCGCACCTGGCCCCTTATTCTTCTGTATATAGAATAGATACTGCTCTCTAGTGTATATAATCATTAAATGGCAAAAAATAAACTCATGAATCAGAGAAATCTGTATTTATGTAGTTATGGAGGAAATAAAAATTGTGCAAAAATGCTTTAACTGAACATAGATTGTTTTGCAGAGTGAAAAACAAGGCAAAACAAAATGAAGCCTCTAAGCACCTTCTGCTTGCCCAGTCATACAAAGCATCACATCAGTCCTCTAATTACTTGTGTTTTCTGTCTAGTCTAAATTTTGCTACTCAAAGTGTGTCCTCAGAACAGCAGCATCAGCATCACTTGAAAGTTTTTAGAAATATATTATCTTGTGCTCAGACCTACTGAATCAGAATCTACAATGCAAGTCAAACATGTCATTTTAAATTTTCTAGAAGCCACTTTCAAAACAGTAAAAAGAAATGTTGAATTTAATATTTTATCTAATATACCAAAATATCATTTTAAATATATTTTAAATTATTCAGAAATTTTACTTTTTTATAGTAAGTCTCCAAATTCCAGCATATCTCAATTACAGCATATCTCAATTCTGATGAGAAACGAGTGACTGCTATTTTAGACAGCACAGAGCTAGATTATAAGCTCCCTGAAGGCAAAGACTGTTTTACTCTGATTTTACAGACTCAGGCTCAGTGTTGAGCAGGCACTCAAGGAATGTTTAATGAAGGAATCAATTAATGAAACTGGATTTGTGTGGTTCAGCTACTTTGTGACCCTAGGTAAGTCTGAAATTCCTCTTCTCTAAAGGGAGATAAAAACAACTACTTCATAGGGTTATTATGAAGATTTTAAAAACCATCCCAACATTCTCTCCAGTTATTCTCTATCACCTAAATCTGGTTTGCTGTCTTTAAAGCTATCTGAAATTACATTATGTATTGATTTTTATACATATTATCTGTCACCTCCACTAGAATTCATATTCCATGTTTCATCCATTATTCTATCATTCATTCATTCATTCATTCAACAAAAGTTCTCTGGGCTACTATGTTCTAAGCACAATTCTAGGCACTGGGGACACAACAATAAACATAAAAAAAAGCTCCTGCTTTATGACAAATTAAAATTAGTTAAGCAAATAAATGAATATGTTACAAAAATTGATGCAAACTCTGCATCTAGTATGTATTCCATGATTAAAATGAAATTGAATAAACAAAAATTTAGATTCTGCAATTAGAAGTTTACATTTCAAGCTTACAGTGTACATTAGCCCGATCAAATTACAGACAAATTGCCCCAATTTAAAACTATATTTTGTCTTTTCCTTTTTATTTCTTTTTATTTCCTTTTTTTTTTTTTTTTTTTTTGAGACGGAGTTTTGCTCTTGTCACCCAGGCTGAGTGCAATGGCACAATCTCGGCTCACTGCAATCTCTGCCTGCCGGGTTCAAGCGATTCTCCTGCCTCAGCCTCTGGAGCATCTGGGATTACAGGCATGCACCACCACGCCCGGCTAATTTTTGTATGATTAGTAGAGATGGGGTTATAACACATTGGCCAGGCTGATCTCGAGATCCTGATCTCAGGTGATCCACCTGCCTCGGCCTCCCAAAGTGCTGGGATTACAGGCGTGAGCCACCATGCCCAGTCTTCCTTTTTATTTCTTAACCCAGAAACTAAATATAGTACCAAGAATCTTCAAACAAGACAATTCTTTCCTCACCTTGTCATAACCATCCAATATTGCCCACCTCAATGCGGAGCTGATTATGGTTATTATCTTAAGCAATTTTTTCTTTTTTTTTTTTGGAATACATTTGCTAAGGCTCTCCAGTGACTGACATAACTGCATCTACTGGTTGTCAATTGGCTTCCGCTCAAAATAATACTTAGGCCAAAGTAGCATACTTTGGGGTGGCATATTCTGAACCCCTTCAATGCTTAATCATACTCTATCAGCATATTCTTCCTATGTTAACTATAGAGATGAAAGATATAATTGCAGTCTGGAGCATTCTGAAGGCTTAGTGTAAGTAGTTGTTGGTTCCCTTAATCCTGCCTCCATCTCTATAAATCGTCCCTTCATTAAACACTTTTCTGTTAACTCCCCTGAGTATGCTCTGAGTTTTCTTTCCAGACCTTTATTAATACAAAAGGAGTCCTCTTGTTCTGCTCTTCTAACACAGTGTTCAGTTTCCCCAAATTAATATAGCAAAAAAAAATTGAAAAGATGATTGGTCTGAAAGGATGCCAAATCATAAACCTGTTTGGTATGACTCAGCCAAAGCCAGTGAAGAGTCATGAATGCTAAAGTGTACTTAAACACATCACATTTTCACTGAGAATTTTCTATAAGCAAGGCATATGCTGCGTTTCAGAGGATTCAGAAGTAAGAAAGATAGTTGTGTCCTCAAGGAGTTTTCTGTTTAATAATGAATGAATGGAAATAATTGTAATACAAGATAGCATACAATTATGAAAAATATATTTTTAAAGGATCAAATTATGCTGGCAATTAAACTGTCATTGGATTTTTGACAGAGATGTCAAGACAACTCAATAGAAAAAGCATATCTTTTCAACAAATGATGCTGGAACAATTTGATATCCATATGCAAAATAATGAACCTCCACATTCATTCACACTATATACGAAAATTAAATTTGAAATGGATCATAGACCTAAATATAAGAGGTAAAACTATATAAAACTTCCAGAAAAAACATAAGTGAAAATCTCAGTGCCCTGGAGTATGACAAAGATAAATACAACACAAAAAGCATAAAGAACTCTTACAACTCAACAGTAATAAGATAAACAACCCAATTTTAAAAATAGGCAAAATATATTTTAAAAAGATTTCACCAAAGAAGATACATGGATGACAAATAAGCACACAAAAAAATGTTCAACATTAGTCATTAAGTAAATGCAAATTAAAACTACAATAGTATACTGCTACATTCCTGCTAGAGTAGCTAAAGTTAAAAAGATTGACCATACTAAATGTTGGCAAGGACGTGGTGGAGCAACCAGAACTCTTATGCACTGCTGTTGGATATGCAAAATGGTAAAACCACTTAGGAAAACAGTGTGAGCGTTTCTTAAAAAGTTAAATATATACCTACCATATGACCCAACCATTTCACTACAAGATATTTACCTGTATTCACATCTATTTCTGCATAACAATATTACTACAAATGTAGTAGTATAAATAAATACACATTTATTGTCTCACAATTTTCTGTCCTCTGTTTTAGAGTCTCACAAAGGCTTATCTGAGGCTCAACTGGGGAAGGATTCACTTTCAAGAGCACATGGCTGTTAGCAGCATTCAGTTGCTTGTGGGTTGTCAAATTAAAACCACTTTCTTTTTTTTTTTTTTTTTTTCTGGCTGGCTACTAGCCAGATGCCACCATCAGTTCCCTGTTGTGTCGTCCTTCCCAACATGGGCACTTGCCTTCCTCAAAGCCAGCAAAGGAGATCATCTTTCCTATCATGATTGACTTAACAATCTTGTATAATGTAATCATGTATGTATAATCATGTTTATCACCTTTGCTGTAGCTTATTTAGAAGCAAGTCACAGATCCCACTCACACCCAAAAGGCAAAGAATTATTCAAGGAAATAGAATGGGTTAGCCACCATAGAGTCTGTCTACCATAAATTACCCCAGAGAAACAAAACATATGTCCACACAAAAACTTGTACACAAATATTCTTAGCAGCTTCATTTATACTAGCCACAAACTGAAAAACACTTAAAATATCTATTAACAGATAAATGGGTAAGATGAATTGTGTAATATATCCATGTAATGAATATTCAGCAATAAAAAGAAACAACCAACTGATACATGCAACAACCTGGACAAATCTCAAATCTCAACATAATTATACTAAGTGAAAGAAATCAGGAAAATGAGAGTACATATTGCATGATTCCATTTATACAAAATTCATGAAAATGTAAACTAATCTATAGTGACAAAAAGTAAATCAGCAGTTACCTAGGAAAAGTTAAGGGGGAGGAGAGAAATTTCTGCAAGGAATCTGTGAGGAAACTTTTGCAGTGATAATATGTTCATTATCTTGTGTCATGATAGTTTCACAGGTGTATATGTATGTCAAAGTTCATTAAATTCTATACTGTAAGGCTGGGAGTGGTGGCTCATGCCTGTAGTCCCAGCACTTTGGGAGGCCAAGGTGGGTGGATCACCTGAGATCAGGAATTCAAGACCAGCCTGGCCAACGTGGCAAAACCTTGTCACTAGTAAAAACACAAAAATTAGCTGGGCATGGTGGTGGGCGTCTGTAATCCCAGCCACTAGGGAGGCTGAGGCAGAAGAATCGCTTGAACCCAGGAGGCGGAGGTTGTAGTGAGCCGAGATCGTGCCACTGCACTCTAGCCTGGGCAACAGAGCAAGACTCCATCTCAAAAAATAAAATAAAATAAATAAATAAGTTGTGTACTTTAAGTATGTGTAGCTTAATTTACCTTATTGAGGTAAATGAAGCTACTGAATAATACCTCAATAATTCCAGTTTATGAAAATACGCTTTAAAAACATAGGATCCACTTTCAACAAGGGCACCATGTCACACAAATGCACTCTGTTGAAATTACAATTTTCTATTATTCACCATTGAATAAAATTAATGTCAAGAAAAAAATAGAATATCTTAACCATATAAAGTATTCAGGATAGGCTATGTGAATGAGGTCACATTTACATGGATTTTTTAAGGACAGAAAAAGATTTTGATGTGTGATACAGAAAGATTAATCTATTAACATGTTTATTTATCCAACAAGCACTTATTAGCACCTGTGTACTCAAGCAGCATGTTCAGCACAATGAAGACCTTTTCAACTGCTGTTACTAAATTTCCAGACTGGACTTAATAAATTTGGTCATGGCCAAGGAAATTCTATTCAAAATTTGGCTGCCATTCACCCAGTCTTCCTACTTACCAGCCTATTTGCATACTTATTTTCCCATTGTAGGAATAAGGCACTACATTTAAAAGCAGCAAATTATGTAATATATTTACATGTAAATCAATATGCAGTTACATGTATGTGATCAGTATTCATTTGTTAAGCATATTATCCATTTTGCAACTGCTATCTTGAGTACAAAGTAAAACTATGAAACTTTGATTACTCTGAGCAAATAAACCTCTTAACTACCTCGGGATCCTATTTTCTCTTTTGAACAATTACAAGTAGAATAACCATGTGATTTATTGTCCAACTTCTGAAAGTGATGGGTGCTCTTAACTATTTTTTTTCTGAGATGGAGTCTTGCTCTGTCACCAGACTGGAGTGCAGTGTCACAATCTCAGCTCACTGCAACCTCCGCCTCCCTGGTTCAAGCGATTCTCCTGCCTCAGCCTCAGGTAGCTGGGACTACAGGTGCGCACCACCACGCCCAGCTAATTTTTGTATTTTTAGTAGAGATGTTTCACCATGTTGGCCAGGATGGTCTCAATCTCTTGACCTCGTGATCCACGCACCTCGGCCTCCCAAAGTGCTAGGATTCCAGGTGTGAGCCACCACACCCGGCCTGGGTGTTATTACTATTATGATGGGTCAACAGTACTAAACCAGATCTGTCCCAGGAAAACAGGGATGTACAGTCACCCCAAGTTTAGGGAGTTTTGTTTTGTTGTAAAGTTACAAGTATAGGTTTCTGAGCTCCACTCAGAACTACTGAATCAGAATCTCTACTGTGGGATTTGGGAAGCCTTAGACTGTAAAGTGATATCATTAAAGGCTCTTCCAATTCTAAGTTCTACACTTAATATGGTAATTTTGAATATAAACTGGATATTGAATGATAGGGAATTATTATTAATCTTTTTTTTTTCTTTTTTGAGACAAACTCACTCTGTCGCCCAGGCTGGAGTGTAGTGGCACAATCTTGGCTCACTGCAACTTCCGCCTCCCAGGTGCAAGCGATTCTCCTGCCTAAGGCTCCTGAGTATCTGGGATTACAGGCATGCGCCACCATGCCTGGATAATTTTTGCATTTTTAGTAGAGACGGGATTTCTCCATGTTGGCCAGGCTGGTCTCAAACTCCTAACCTCAGGTGATCCACCTGCCTCAGCCTCCCAAAGTGCTGGGATTATAGGCACAAGCCACCATGCCTGGCAAATATTATTAATCTTATATGTAACAATGATGTGATTATATAGGAGAATGTTCTTATTTTTAGGAAATACACATAGCTGCATTTAGGGGTGATGTGTCATGATCCTCCTTTCAACTGATACAGGGAACACACACATACATACAATCAAACCTGATAGTGGGTATATACATGTCCACTGCACTATTATTTCAATTTTATGTATGCTTGAAATTTATCATAATAAAACATTGAGAAGAAAAGACTGTTAGGGAAAAATATTTGTATTTATGGGTGAGAACACATTATTGTCACAAATACAACTTAAAAGAGCTATGACCAAAAAGATCTCAATTTAAGTAATTACTAAAAAAGAATCAAGCCTGTAATTTCTCTTCTTGGAACTTGGAATTCTTTCTTTCGGTTTTTTTGTTTGTTTTATTTTTATTTTATTTATTTTATTATTTTTTTTTGAGACAGAGTCTTGCTCTATTGCCCAGGCTGGAGTGCAATGGTGCTATCTCGGTTCACTGCAACCTCCACCTCCCTGGTTCAAGAGATTCTCCTGCCTCAGCCTCCTGAGTAGCTGGGATTACAGGTGCCCACTACCATGCCTGGCTAATTTTTTTTTGTATTTTTTGTAGAGACAGGGTTTTACCACGTTGACCAGGCTGGTCTCGAACTCCTGACCTCAGGTGGTCCATCCACCTTGGCCTCCCAAAGTGCCGGGATTACAGGCGTGAGCCACTGCGCCAGCCGGAATTATTTTTTAAAGAATAAAATTTCAAAGATATTCACTGCAGAATTGCTTAAAATAGTGTTATTTCTGCAATACTCTGAATGTATAACAATAATGGCATGAATTATGGTGCACTGGTACATTCAACGAGGAATTATTACACAGCCACTAAAATAATTAGTATTAGGCATATATTTTAAGACTGGGCAATGTGGTTCACACCTGTAATACCAATACTTTGGAAGGTTGAGGTGGGAAGATTGCAAGACCAGCCTGGACAACATAGTGAGACCCCTGTCTCTACAAAAAAAAATATTTTAAATTTGTCAGGAACAGTG
This sequence comes from Papio anubis, assembly GCF_008728515.1. Lineage (NCBI taxonomy): Eukaryota > Metazoa > Chordata > Mammalia > Primates > Cercopithecidae > Papio > Papio anubis. Next base: position 126,317 of record NW_022159226.1, on the reverse strand, counting down.
GCAAGTACCTGAAGTCCCAGCCACTGAGGAGGCTAAGATGGGAAGATCACTTAAACCAAGGAGTTCAAGGCTGCAATAAGCTATGATGGTGCCACTGCACTCCAGTCTGGGTGACAGAGCAAGATCTTGTCTCTAAATATAACCAACCAACCAAACATTGACCTATGCTGCTATATAGATGCAAAAAGAATCCAAATCTATATCTATGCTTAACTACATAACATTTGTGGATTCATGTGGATAGAACTGGAAGTTTACATGGAAATGCTACCTATTTGAAAAGCGGTTTTTCCCCTTTATTTCATTTTTTCTTTATTTTGAATTCTGCCAATGATTTTGCGTAATAGTAATGTGTTTTTTTAATGGTATGGGAAGAAATCCTTTATCATGTGACACCATATAACAGCTGCCTAACCACACAATGTAGAAATGAATAAAGATGGCTCAGAAATAGAGTGTACTAGTATTAGTGACTCAACTAGTGACCATTATGACAAATGGAATAAAGTTTTGACTGATTTACAGGAGTTTTAAAATGCATTTTATATTGAGTAGTTATTTGTTTTCTTAAAACAATTATTGTATTGAACTAAAAATAAACTAGGTAGTTTGTTCACATAATAAATCTATATTCAAAGACATGCTTACAAATTTTCCACTTAGTCCATTTTTCTGTTCTCAGCATTACTACAAATGCCTCATTCTGTCATCACGTTGAATTCTTTAGCATCTTCTATATCATTTCCAGGGGCATCTCTGGGAAGTAGTGATGCCTATCTTCCCTCAGAAGCAAACTGATAACCCCAATGTACCCACAATTCACACTTATTCCCTTCTCTGAGGTGTGCTGCTTTTTGGCACATCAGAAAAAACACACTACTAGGATTTGAAAAACTAAGTTCTGGGCCTGGTTAGGTCATAAACTACAGAAACCTTAGGTCATATATCCTTCCCCAGTTTGGGGAAGTTTGTTTCTCCACTACAAAAAAAAAAAAAAATCGTATTTCCTTGGTCTTTTGTATTCCTCTACTATTTCATTTATCTCCATGATAACCCTTAAATTTAAGCAAGGCAGCATTATGTTCATTTTATAGAAGAAATTCAATCTCAAAAAGGATATAGTCTCCCAAAGATCCCACAAGTAGTAATATATGAGGCAGAGCTAAACTCACACACTCTTACTCAAGATCCTAGTACTGGTACATGCTGTACTAATAAGTTTGCTAAAATGGATGAAGCAGCAATTTCTCAGGTCCCTTCCAATGATCCTGTTCTCTGCTTCTACTTGCTATTTTCTCTCTCTTCTCTCAACTAGTATTAACATCCGAAACTATGTATAAAATCCCCAAATTTCATTTACCATGGTTTTTTTTATTTAATTATTCTTTAAATTTTTCTAGTTCCATGTTAAATCCAGAGAAATTACTTTTTCGAAAGTTTCCACTATTGCCTCCCTCTCTGAAGGCCATGGGACTTACCTATTTATCAAAGCAGAAATTCCCAACAGTTTGTAAACACCACTAATTACTTTTTATAACTGTAAAGGCAATTATTCCATACTTAAAACCAATTCAAAATAAAATAAATCCTCAATACTTCTTATTCCCTGGGGTAGTAATTTTAATTAGATTCTATTGATTCGTTATTTTCTCCTATGTGCCTTTATTTGGGAAATATTGTTAGTCTACCTTACGATTGAGTCTCTTTCCCTAACAAGAAAATGTCAGTCTTAAGAGTCAGGAAAGCTTTTACTTTCACTATCACATATGAAGAATGAACTAAACACCTAACTTGGAAAGGAAAACTTAAATGAGGGATTCAGGACACTTCCCAAGGGGTCTTATGACCAATTTAAAAGTTGGTGTGATGTGTCTAAAATAACAAATTAACTCTTTTACTTAAAATAAAGGTACAGATGTGTTGATAGTCATGGTAACATGTACATATGAAATATGCCTAAACTAAATTAAAAGAAAACAAAATACGGTCCATGGCAATCTTGAAAATTCAGGGAGCTCAATAAATATTGAGTATGCTCTCACAATGAGAGCATGAAACACTTGGTAATTAACATAATTTAATATGCAAAAATGAGAAAATATACAGGATGAGGGATGAGGAGTACACATAGGAAATTTTTGTGATTTTCTTCATTTTGATTTTATTGCTTTCTTGTCTTCAGGAAGGAAGATTTTGACTTCAAAAGTAACAAAATATTTAAGAAGGGAATTCACATCTTTCTGTTCTAAATTATATTCTTGCACTCTTTTCTCAGCAGTTCATGTTTCTGGATAAAGTTTATGATTACTGAAAAGTGTCAATGTTTCTACAATGGAAATTTTGCCTTTGGGAATGCTCTTAATATTTATCATATCAAAGTGATGGCCTTTCGGCAATCTGAATTCCTTTGGCTCCTGACGTGTTTCAGTAGTTTCCACCTGCACGGAAGACAGAGGATCTTTGGAATCAACATACACATATTTTAGAAATGACAGCAGCTTGTCATGTTTACGAGCAATCTCTCCCTTAATTTCTTGATAGACTCTAATCCGCTCTGACAGGAGGCTGTAGGTAGAGGGGTGCCTGGGAGCGGGAGAGAGCTTCTTGTTGCCGACTTCCCGTTCGCTCGGTTCTCTTGAAATTCCTATCCCGCGAGTCACCGCAGCCCCCATCTCCTCATAACATGGTGCCCTCGGTTTCACCGTAACGTATTTTTTTAAAAAACCAGTCGTTGTTACCTTAATTTGGTCCCAAGGGTTGTAAAGGTAAGTTTATAATTCGTTGAACAACTAAGTAAGATTTAAGGCAACTCAACTGATAGCTGCATACCTAATTTGGGATATCCATAGAATTGTTTTGTCAGCTACAAATATAACAAGCATTAAGTGTAAACTGTGTTGCTGAAAAGTACTCCAAGTATCTTAGGAACACCCACCGCAATGTGTGGGCTAAATGCACACGTACAATGAAAGCAGAAATAATACCTGTCATATAGGACGGGCATGTCAGCCTTTTCTCCGCGAAAGGCTTCTGATTCTAAGCTGTCTCTTACTTTCACCGGAATGAGACGCTTCCGGAGTCCGAAGCAAGGGAGGAGACTGCTCCCTTACGCAGGAGGCTGGAAACTGCTCTCTACGAGCGCAGTTTCTGACGCCCTTTGGCTGAGACCCGCAGCACCTGACGATGTCCGAGTTGCTAGGTTTAGTTGCTAAGGCACCAACCGCTTCGGAGGAAAAGGGGGGCGGTGCAGTCTCTTTTGGAGTCGTAGCGAATCATCTAGAGGTCGAGATAATTGGTTCCGGCAGGAAACAGCTCCTCTAAGAGGGACGGGAAGACGGAAAGAAGCTGAGACTGACGCCTCTGAGCCGCGGAGGATTGTGGGAGGAGGTTGTCTCCAATTTCTCCTCCCCCTCCCGGCCAAGATGTCTGACATGGAGGATGATTTCATGTGCGATGATGAGGAGGACTACGACCTGGTGAGGCGCAGGGAATGGAACTCTGGGGGTGGAGATGTGTCTAGTTTTCGGGGTCCGGTCTGGACCGGCCGCGGCCTCTCCCCGTAGAGCATGTGCCGTTTCCAGACTCTCTCAGTGCAGTGACAGGACTGGTTTACCTCCTCCCTGTTCCCGCACCGGGCCCGGGCCCTGCTTCTCCAGCATGGGGGAAGGGAGGTCAAAGCAGGCAGCGAAGGGGGTCCCGGGCCTTGCGCTCCGAGTCTGAGCGCCTCTTCGGTTTACACGGATGCCCCGGCCCCAGGCGTTCGGTCTCTGTGCCTCATGCCTCCCCACGGCGCGAGCCGCCTCGGTGACCATGCTGCGGTGTAGGCCCTGGCTTTGCCCTTTCGGGCCCAGCGTTCGGGCCCCCACTTCTTCACACTTGAACTGAGCGTTCAAATGTGCGAAATGCTAGAAGTCTGAAAACTGGGGGGGTCCTTACTGCTCCCAGGCCTGACCGCGAAACGCAACTTGTGAGTCTCCTGGAGACGTAGCTTAAATAGCCTTGTCCAGGGCCGGTTTTGGTGCGAGGTAAGTGTGTAGTGGAGAGTTCAGAGCAAGGATAACTGAAAAAAAGGTAGTTGCACTACTTTTTCAGTTCTTTATAAAGAAAAGCTGGGGAGGAGGTTTTGCATGTGGTGTTTTTGGGGGACGGGTGTGAGGTAATTGAACCCATAGCTTTTCCCTTAGAAATTTTCCAGTATACAAAGTTTAAAACAGCAACAGCATAGAAATAAACGAATTTATCTGACTGAATGGAGATTTTTAAAGATTCAGAGCTTCATTTATTAGTGGATTTACAAGTTTGAATAACGTTTGCTGTTCAAAAACATCGTGTGAAAACTCTGAAAATTATCTTGACCCAGAATTAACGTCAACTTTGCTTTGTTTCTTTATTTTGGGGGTATTTCATATGGTTCTTTATGGTGATGCTGCATTATCATAAAGTTACAAAAGAGATGTTTTGGGACGTCTGACTCATTTTAAGTGCCAGAGATTGTCAAAATATTAATACATTGTTTTGAATTAGTCTATAACTTCGTGTGTATTTTCAGTTTTTTGCATTTTAAAATAAGGCACACTTTGCAAAAGGGAGAACGGAAATTCTCGCTATTATCTGAAAGTCATAGTAGAGATTTTTATAATTTTTAAAATTAAATGTGGTTTCGCTAATAGTTATGGTTTCTACCTTACATTTTAGTTTGTGCAAGCCAGTTGTAGGCAGTGACTTCAGTTCATTAATATGTATCTATCCATTTTTACTTATTACCTGTTTATTCATATTACAGGTGTTTTGTTATTATCAAAATGTTTCTTTTAAATATGCTTGTATTTTTTTAATTGATTCATAGTATTTTGTACATATTTATGGGGGGTTACATGCACAGAATATGTAATGATCAAGTCGGTATTTAGTATATCCATCACCTTGTGTTTTTATCATTTCTGTGTCTTGGGAATATTTAAAGTGATCTCTTCTAGATATTTTGAAATATAAAATACGTTTTAACCATAGTCACCCTTCCCCGCTATCAAACATTAGAACTTATTCCTTCTATCTAACTGTTGGTTTGTACACATTAACCAACTTCTCTTACTTCCCCACTCCTCTTTCCCCCCACACCCTTCCTATCATTCTACTCTCTACCACCATGAAATCAACTTCTTTTGCTCCCACATCTAAGTGAGAACATGTGATAATTGTCTTTCTGCGCCTGGCTTATTTCACTTAACCTAAATCTCCAGATCCACGTTGCTGCAAATTGACAAAATTTCATTCTTTTTTATAGCCAAATAATATTCCATTATGTATATATACCACATTTTCTTCATCCATTTATCCATTGCTGGACACTTAGATTGATTCCCTGTCTTTGCTGTTACGAGTAATGCTGCAGTGAACATGGAGTGCAGGTATCCCTTTAATAGACCTATTTTCTTTCCTTTGGATAAACCCAGGAGTGGATTGCAGGATCTTATGGTAGTTCTACTTCTAGTTTTTGAGAAATCTCCAAATGGCTATACTAATTTACATCTCCATCAACGGTGTAGAAGAGTTCTGTTTTCTCCACTTTCTTGCCAGCATTCTATTATTTTTGGTCTTTTTGATGAATAACCATTCTAATTGTGATTTTGATTTGCATTTCTTTGATGGTAGTGATATTGAGCTTTTTTTTTTTTCATGTGTATGTCGGCCACTTGTATGTCTTCTTTATTTATTTACGCATGTGTATATTTTTAGAGATGGGATTTTGCTGTGTTACCCAGGCTGGGCCCAAACTCCTGGGCCCAACCAATCATCCCGCCTCAGCCTCTTAAGTAGCTGAGACTACTGGCACTTGCCACCGTGCCCAGCTGTATGTCATCTCTTGAGAAATTGCATTTGTATTATTAGTTTGTGTTTGTAGATGTTTCTGCTTATCTCCTTCCTAAACAATAGTCTGTTGGATACATAACTTATTAGCGCTGTGATTAAGTTGATCATCTTTGAGAATGTAATATAGTAATAGCAGTGAGAATCTTTTTGTCTCGTGAAGTACTTGATTAACTTTTGCGAGATTTTTTATTAAACATACAATGTTTTAACTTGGCCATGTTTTCCCAGCCTTTTAGGGCCTACACTACATGAGCAGTATAATGAAGTTGAATATATAATTGCTTTAACATTTTTTTTTGAAACGGAGTCTCACTCTGCTGCCCAGGCTAGAGAACACTGACACAATCTCAGCTCACTGCAACCTCTGCCTCCCAGGTTCGAGCAATTCTCCTGCCTCAGCCTCCTTAGTAGCTGAGATTACAGGCGCCTGCCACTATACCCGGCTAATTTTTTGTGTTTTTATTAGAGGCGGGGTTTTACCATGTTGGTCAGGCTGGTCTTGAACTCCTGACCTCAAGTGACCTGCCCCCGCCCCTCGGCCTTCCAAAGTGCTGGGATTACAGGTGTTAGTCACCACAACCAGCTGTGTCTTAACTTTTTTATGTCTTAAAGTAAGATTTTGCACTACTACATAATAAAATGAAATGTTGGAGTTTTCTGTTGGGTTTTTTGTTTTTCTTCCCCTAGCATTCTATTAAATAACTCTTCCTCCCCCATCTGTCTCTCATCAGGTGTCTAATTGTAAAATTATTTATGATTAATTTACTAACAGTTAAAACTTTTGGTGGCATAAAATTTGTTTAGTAATTTGGTTTTCATTTCCTTAAATCATATATTTAAAAAAAAAAAAGATGAAGGAGGTTAACATTTCATGCTTTCCTTTTGCCAAAAGAGTTTTTCTTTTTTTAAAATACTTATTTTGTCTGGGATTTTTTTTTTTTTCCTGTTTGTTAGTATTTTTAAAAATCTGCAGAATTGACTTGCTTTCTCAAGATTTATTTTTATAAAAAATGTATTTTTTTTTGGAAAATTGATTATCACCTCGTTTTAGTTAAAGTGTTAACTGAGAGCCATGAGTATTGCTGACCACAGTGATACTCAGCATATCCTTATTGGTCGTCTATTGATATATTTTAACACCCTAAATCACTTTGTTCTTCCCCAATCTGGTAGAAATAGGTAGTTAGGATACTACCTGAAAAATTAACTCTGTTTCTAAAACTGTACTGTTTTTACCCAGTAGAGTAAATAATGATTTCTGCCCAAGAAGGATCTAAAATAAAACAAACTTTTTTTTTTTTTTAAAGAAAGAAGAAATGAATGTAAAAGAAATTCAACATACATGTATGGTCATGTATGTTCTAAGATCTGTTTGATTTTTAGAGGCAGAAGCAGGCATTTCTAAATATAGTAATCTGTGGTAGGCGATGGTGCTAATAAATTACATTTAATGCAATGCTAATTTTACAGGTTTATAGATTATTTGCTGATCCATGATACTAAATAGTAACCATAGTGCCATTCATTAAGTAGGTAAGGCCATTGATAAACTGTTTTAATTCCACAGTCCAATCGTTCTACCATGAAACTTCTAATAATCTTTTTAGAAAGGATTTAAGACAAATTGACTTTATACCAAAAATTATTCTTCAGTAAGTCCTGTTATATGTAGGGTATTATATATTTGAATATATATATATGTTTTTTTGAGGTGAAAAGTTGTGCTCTGTCGCCGAGGCTGGAGTGCAGTGGCGTGATTTCGGCTCACTGCAACCTATGCCTCCCGGGTTCAAGTGATTCTCTTGCCTCAGCCTCCTGAATAGCTGGGACCACAGGTGCCCACCACCATGCCCAGCTAATTTTTATATTTTAGTAGAAACAGGGTTTCACTATGTTGGCCAGGCTGGTCTCGAACTCCTGACCTCAGGTGATCGACATTCCTCGCCCTCCCAAAGTGCTGAGATTACAGGCGTGAGCCACCATGCCCAGCCTGTATTTGGATATAATTATTTAAATGTATTACAAGGAAAACATTGTCTAAAAGTTAGAATAATTCCACTTGGTTAAATATATGACCAGCTGTGAGCCTCTTTATATTCCCCTAGTCAAGCTCATAGTTGGGATTAGGGAATAAATGTTTCCTAGTATTGTTTTTCTTGTCTTAGTAATGTAGCAGTTTTATTTATTTTTTTAACTTTTAGGTTCAAGGGTACGTGTGCAGGTTAGTTATATAGATAAGCTCTTATTACAAGAGTTTATTATACAGATTATTTCATCACCCAGGTACTAAGCCAAGTACCCAATATTTTTTCTGCTCCTCTCCCTCCTCCCACCCTTCACCCTCAAGTAGGCCCTGGTGTCTCTTCCCTTCTTTGTGTTAATGAATTCTCATCATTTAGTTCCCACTTGTAACAGAGAACATGCAGTATTTGGTTTTCTGTTCCTGCATTACTTTGCTAGGAGTAATGGCCTCCAGCTCTACCCATGTTCCCATTATTTTTTATGGTATAGCAGTTTTAATGCTCTGCATTTTTACTACTTTTTCTTTTTTGTGTGTGTGTAGTGGGGAGGAAAATGAATCTTAGCTACAGGATCTCTTACAGACTCTCGTATTTGTCACCCTTTTAATAAGATCAGTAGAAAGATGATGGTCAATTGCCAGTGCTATGTACATAGTGAACATGTATCCAGTATAAATGTTAAGTTCCAGAAATGTCAAAGACAGTATAATCCATATTATCCCAATTTTGTTAGGTGGGAAAAATATAGAAAAATGTCTGGAAATAAATTATCAATGGTTTTAATGTTTTTTGTTTGTTTTTTGAGACAGAGTCTTACTCTGTTGCCCAGGCTGGAGTGCAGTGGTGCAGTTCTCTGCCTCAGCCTTCCAAATGACTGGGATTACAGGCGCAAGCCACTACGCCTGGCTAATTTTTGTATTTTTAGTAGAGACGGGTTTCACCTTGTTGGCCAGGTTGGTCTCGAACTCCCGACCTCAGATGATCCACCCACCTCAGCCTCCCAAAGTGTTGGGATTACAGGTGTGAGCCATCGCGCCCATCTGGTTTTAATTTTTTTTAAATTTGTTTTTGTCTGGCAGACTTTTCACAGGGAACCTATATTGCTTTTATTACTGGGGGAGGGCAGGTTGCAGGGTGTAAATGATGAGCAAAAATGTTACGTTAGAGGCCAGAGAGTGACTCTGTCACTCTTTTAAAAATAGATAATACACGCACATGGTTCAAAACCAGAAAATATAAAAATATGTGCATCAAAGTTTTTTCCTCCATTCTGTTCTTCATCTGTCTGGTTCCCATTCTCGGTAGATAACCAAATACAGATTCTTATTCATCTTCTCTTTTTTTATTTTTTTAACATTGATATAGCATATTATAAATCTTGCTCTGTGCCTTTTAATTTATCTGAGATTATTCTGTATTAAGTGTGCAAGGAGCTTACTTTTTTTATGGCTGCATTGATTGTATGGATGTACCATCCTTTATTTAAACAGTTCTGTATTGATAAGAATTTGGCCTGTTTTCAATATTTTGAAAAAACAATGTGCAGCTTATTTTTACAAAATAAGCTAGCCAGATTTTTTCCTTTTTGTAGATGTAGTTGAAAATTAAGAATCAGGTTTGATAAATAAGTTGAGCCATTAAATTGTATGCTGCTGTTTCAGGATACAAACACACGACTCTGGTGAAGTTGGTTTTCTTGAGGATTTCAGAAGCATTACTTGTTGTAATCCATGTCAGTATCATTGGAATAATTTTACTGCACCTTAAAGCTACTACTTCAAAGAAAAATATTGATTTGGAACTTAAATTGGCAACTTTTCAAAAAGGCCTGTTGTATTACCTCATTAGTGTACCTTGTATAATGAAATTGGAGAGGTTCAAACAACGATAGCTAAAACAATGGGAGACAACTTTTACATGCTAAGAATAAAATAAAGTTATATACATTTAAGTAATAATAAACTTAATGATTATTTAATAATAAGCATAAATAAATTTAATAAAAAATAAACTTAAGACTTCACTGGCAACTTAAATCTGTAAACTACAACTATCCAACAAAGTGAATTTGTACTTGTACATTATATCCTGAAATGAACATATGGACCTTAGTGGGAATTAGAAACTTCCTACAGGGTTCAACCCCCAAATTTGACACAAGAGGAACTAAAGCATAGAGAATGAGTGATTACCTAAATTTACAGGACAAATTTGTGGGAGAGTCAGAACTAGAGCCCAGGTTTTATAGTAGCTCTTTTAGGATGCTGAAACACAAATGTGACCTTATGATAGCTCTACTTGGGAAATATAATTTCAACACTGAAAATTTAGGACAACTTTTTTTTTTTTTTTTTTTGAAACAGTTTCGCTCTTGTTGCCCACGCTGGAGCGCAGTGTCACTATCTTGGCTCACTGCAACCTCTGCCTCCCGGGTTCAAGCGATTCTCCTACCTCAGCCTCTTGAGTAGCTGAGATTACAGGCACGTGCCCCCATGCCTGGCTAATTTTTTTTGTATTTTTAGTAGAGACAGGGTTTCTCCATGTTGGTCAGGCTTGTCTTGAACTCCGGACCTCAGGTGATCCACCCCTGCTTAGCCTCCCAAAGTGCTGGGATTACAGGCGTTAGCTTTCGTGCCCAGCAGACAGTTGTTTTGTTTTGTTTTGTTTTGTTTTTTTAATTCTAACTTCATAGTTAACAAATCAGCACCCATTAACTTGTGTGAATTTTTTTAAATGGATAACTCTATCAGTAGCTAAACCATAAATGGCTACCTAGGATTCGAATCATGTGGTTTTTAAGGATAATGAAACACTGCCCACACCTCTTAGTGTGCCCAGCATCTGGTCAGCTGTTAGACAAGGCTCGGAAAGCATTGTTAATGGGAAGTGTTGTTTTCCTAAAGTACATTTCTTAGGACTTCTATTGGCAATAGATACAAGAGTAAGTAAATGAACTATGGAACTGATCCTGTTCAGCAGTAGCTACATACCTGATATAGTCAAAATTGACCCTGGCTGCTGTGTGTTGTGTTATTTTGGAATGGTTACCCACCTTTTATTTTAATTAACCAAACACTAAGCCTTTTGTAACATCCCAGGCTGTTGGAATACACAGATGAATAAGAAAGTTCCTGCTTCTGAGAAGTTCACAATTTGGCCTGTTTTAACATACAGAGCTCTATGGTAGAGAGATGCATGTCATATGGAAGCATGACGAAGAAAAAAAAATTAGTTTGCTAAGAAGAGTGATGCTAAGATGAGTTAATGAATGCATTTCCTAGCAGTATTAGGGCAGGGAAGTATCTTAGGAGAAAAGCAGAAAGGTTGTTAGGAGGGAAAATGGTTTAGAATTCTAGCAAAAAGAGCAGTTTATGCCAAAGCAGAGATTTAAAATTGTGTGACATGTTTGAGAAAGAGTAGATTTTGGTTGTGTGGATGGATCACAAATTGCTTGGGGGAATTATCAGGACATGAGTAGGTTGAAACTATTATTGAACTTTAGGGGGTTTTTAAATTTTTAATCCCTTTTCCAACTGTTCTTGTAAAACAAGTGCTTGTTTATTTTTCATATATTAAACTCTTCATTTGTTTTTAAAGCATTCTTTATATACTAATTAAAATTTCACTTTCTCTTCTGTTAAAAAAACATTTAAACTTTTACAAATTATTATCTCTTTTTCATTTGACGTAACTATTTCAGTTTAGCAATACTTACTCAATACTTCTAGATTTCCTATTCTGAGTGATGGCATCATGTGTTACCAAACCTTTGATAGTCATTATGGATCACTTTATTTTCCATTATCTTGTGCCCATATGGGCACTTTTATTTCACCTCCCTAACATTGTTTAACATCTTCTGTGTTTATTCCATCATTTATTGTGTCCCCTGCCTTTTCTCCTCATTCTACTTCTTGGGATCAGGCCTTCACAGCTCCTGGCCAGACTTAAGATTATCCAATGGACTACCTCATTGCTACCAGAGTACTCTTCCAGAAACACAAATCTGATTATTTCCTTGTAAAATCTTTTAGAGGCTCTTTATTGAATCTAATCTCCTTGCAAGATTTCTATTGTCCTCTTCCTCTGTTCAATACCAGTTCATCTTTCATCAACCCTTTACATAACATCCTGTGCTTCAGCCCAAACTGTTCATACTATTTCAAGCTTCCTTGCATTTACAGATTAATTGCTTTATTTCAGCTGCCCTTCCCCATTGCTGGCGATTCCTATTCATACTTTTATTTATTTTTTTTTTTAATTTATTTATTATTATTATACTTTAAGTTGTAGGGTACTTGTGCATAACATGCAGGTTTGTTACATATGTATACTTGTGCCATGTTGGTCTGCTGCACCCATCAACTCGTCATTTACATCAGGTATAACTCCCAATGCAATCCCTCCCCCCTCCCCCCTCCCCATGATAGGCCCCGGTGTGTGATGTTCCCCTTCCTGAGTCCAAGTGATATCATTGTTCAGTTCCCACCTATGAGTGAGAACATGCGGTGTTTGGTTTTCTGTTCTTGTGATAGTTTGCTAAGAATGATGGTTTCCAGCTGCATCCATGTCCCTACAAAGGACGCAAACTCATCCTTTTTTATGGCTGCATAGTATTCCATGGTGTATATGTGCCACATTTTCTTAATCCAGTCTGTCACTGATGGACATTTGGGTTGATTCCAAGTCTTTGCTATTGTGAATAGTGCTGCAATAAACATACGTGTGCATGTGTCTTTATAGCAGCATAATTTATAATCCTTTGGGTATATCCCCAGTAATGGGATGGCTGGGTCATATGGTACATCTAGTTCTAGATCCTTGAGGAATCGCCATACTGTTTTCCATAATGGTTGAACTAGTTTACAATCCCACCAACAGTGTAAAAGTGTTCCTATTTCTCCACATCCTCTCCAGCACCTGTTGTTTCCTGACTTTTGAATGATCGCCATTCTAACTGGTGTGAGATGGTATCTCATTGTGGTTTTGATTTGCATTTCTCTGATGGCCAGTGATGATGAGCATTTTTTCATATGTCTGTTGGCTGTATGAATGTCCTCTTTTGAGAAATGTCTGTTCATATCCTTTGCCCACTTTTTGATGGGGTTGTTTGTTTTTTTCTTGTAAATTTGTTGGAGTTCTTTGTAGGTTCTGGATATTAGCCCTTTGTCAGATGAGTAGATTGCAAAAATTTTCTCCCATTCTGTAGGTTGCCTGTTCACTCTGATGGTAGTTTCTTTTGCTGTGCAGAAGCTCTTTAGTTTAATTAGATCCCATTTGTCAATTTTAGCTTTTGCTGCCGTTGCTTTTGGTGTTTTAGACATGAAGTCTTTGCCCATGCCTATGTCCTGAATGGTACTACCTAGGTTTTCCTCTAGGATTTTTATGGTATTAGGTCTAACATTTAAGTCTCTAATCCATCTTGAATTAATTTTCGTATAAGGAGTAAGGAAAGGATCCAGTTTCAGCTTTCTACTTATGGCTAGCCAATTTTCCCAGCACCATTTATTAAATAGGGAATCCTTTCCCCATTTCTTGTTTCTCTCAGGTTTGTCAAAGATCAGATGGCTGTAGATGTGTGGTATTATTTCTGAGGACTCTGTTCTGTTCCCTATTCATACTTTTATACCTGACTCGGGTATCTTTTTCCTTCCTGTCACTCAGAAGTAGTTGATTACTCCTTTTTGAGATGCCAGTGGACTTAGTATGTGTGTCTATTATTTATTATATTATATTACAGTTTTGTTTGCATATCTCTTCCTTAATAGACAATGAGTACCTTGAGGGGAAGAGTTGTTAATTTGAATTTGTGTGAGCAGTAATTAATTGCTGGCATATATTAAAGATCATGATTGTTGAGTATAAATAGTAGAAGCACCTAAACAATAGAATTTTTCTTCCAAAGACTTCAAAACATTAGTTTGAAAAATTATGCCTGTGTAATAACTGAAGAATAATTTGCAGTAATGCACAGCTTGTGATAATTGATGCAGTGGGGTGCAAATGATGGATTAGTGATGTCATGATGGCTGGTTCAAGCCATACGAACATGGCATTGCAGATCATAACAAGGGACTGCCTGTTTGTAGTCTATCAGTAGAATATCAGTTGTGCCAATTCTCCTGTATTTTTATATTGTAGCAATAACATTTGTTTTAAGAGTTGAATTGCAATTATGGAAAAACATTATACATGCCATTTCTTAATCCATATGACATGAAAAACCAAAAGAATATAGTCACAAAATGTGGAGGGCTGAATCAAATCTTGTCTCAGTCATTGTTTTGTTTTGTTTTTTGTTTTTTGTTTTGGAGTTGTAACATCTAAAGTTTAGAAATCTCTATCTGAAATCTATCAGGTCCCAGAAGTTACAGGTAACTAGTCTTATAATAAGTATTCCATGATTGAATGACAAGACACTGTGTGAGAAATGACAGGAAATGTCAAGGATCCTGTTTTTAACAGTGTTATAATTGGTTCAGTAATTTCTAGATAATTGAAGTTAATCTCTTCCCTTTCTAAAATACTGTTTCTCATTTGCTACAAAGCTCCAAAACACTAGTCCTACTGTTGTCATGTATACCTTTCAGCTTCTACTTTCCTCTTCTCAAAACCTGACCTAATTGTTTTTTTCTAATTTGTTTTGAGCCAACAAACCAAAAATAAATGGACTCTGAATTTTTACTTTGTGATCAACATAAATCAGAAATACTTTTCATTTTACTTCTAGGTTCAAGGCTGCATTCTGAAGGTTTAGGTTGCAAAAAAAAAAAAATAATTCTCTGGTTCAGCGAGCTATTCCTCTATCTTTTTCAATGGTGTTAAGTGAAGTTTTTATTTTAGTTATTGTATGATAAATCATATATGGTAAATCCGTTTGTATTTGTTCCAACTTAATAAAACAATTAGAAAAGAGCTGATTTCCAAAAGCATAGAGTAGGTTTTATAGCTGTGATTCTTTACTCCAAGTCTTCCCTAAAGAATACCCTTAGGCTGAGATCTGAAATGATATGCAGTAGTTAACCAGATGAAGAGAGGTAGAGGCAGAGGTGGAACGAGACAGGAATAACACATAAAAGAGGGAGAATTTGGCACTTGTTAAGGCCATTGAGTTAAGGCCAGGATGGCTGCAGCAAAGTGAATGAGGGAGAACTTGATAGGATATAAGGCTGGACACCGGAGTCAAGTTTTGATTATTTCGCTCTGGGTTTTAAGAGGAATGGGAACCATTTTTGAGGAGAGGAATAAGATAATTTATATTTTGTGAGAATTCTTTCACCTGCTTAACCATGAGGATATTAGGACTTAAAAAGGAGAATGAGAAGGCTGTTAAAGTTTGTGGAGAGATGAAAGTAGTTGGGTAGGGTAGGGTGGTAGCAAGCAGGGGGTTGGGGAGTGGATAGATTTGAGGTTTATTTTGAAGGTAGAGTCAATGAGGACTTTTATGTTCCAACAAATAGTTACCTTCGATTGTTTATGCTGTTACTACATGTACTATTCTCTTTATCCTCTCTCGTTTTGTCTAGCGGGCAAACTTCCATTTATCTTTCAAAACCCAGCTTTGAAGCCATCACTGTCACAGCATCATTCTGTGTATGGTTGGCTTGTTCATTCTTTACTAATTTCTCTTTTTTTAGCTTGATCAGTTTCTTTGTTGTCAAGCCTAGATTACAAGGGTTAAGAAGTAAATGAGTAATTATGAAACTTACTACCTAGTTTCATCAAGTGATTTTCATATGTTAAACACAACGGAATTCCAGGTCTTAAATCTGTAAGACTGACAGACTCATGTCTTCACACGAGGAAGGAATTATCCTCCAGAGGGCGCACATTACAAAGCCACTCTTGATTACTGAAAAATTCATCTTGTGTTAATGTATTTTTGAGCTTTTGAATAACTTACACACAGCATACCTTTCTTCTCTCCTATGCTTATATGAGACTGTAACATAATTTTTCATTAATATCTCATAAAGAAATTTGTGACCTGTATTTGGATTTAGAAATAACTATAAAAACTATTCTTGTATTTTTGTGTTTGTTTCCAGGTACTATTCTTAATTTGATATAAACTTGCCCTTTGTAATGACTTATAGCTGAGAAGGAAATAATCTTTATCTTATGACTCATAAGATAATGATTTCCATTACACCAATCCATGTGTATTTTGTAATCCTCGTTATTAGACTGAATGTCCTGGAACTGTGTAAAACTCTTGTTTACGCTACAAAATAGTTGTTTTATTCCAGTTTTCCCTTCTGCCTCGTTTTTTTCCTCTAAGAATTGAACTCATGTAATGGAAAGTCTCATAAAATTATATAAATCCATTTTGTTTTATTTATTTTGATTTGTTATAAAGCTGATTAACATTAGTATAAACAGCTGTTGTATAGTGCACATAAAGCAAATATTCTTATTAACATAATTGTATTTAGTGCTAGATGACTTTGCCATGTGTAGATTACCATCCTAGCTAGTTTTAAACCATGTTACAATAATGAAATTTAGACTTGGGGAATAGAAAAAAATTATAGAACCAAAGATTAATAATCAGAACACATCTACATTAGGTTTCCCTCAGATTTCATGACCAATGAAAGCTTAACCACTACAGAATTGGGGTCATTAACCAATATTAGGTCTTTGCATTTTTCTTTTATGTTGATTCTATAGAAATTTTACTTTCATCTGGAAGAAAGAAATGATTACATTCTGCTATACACCCTCTTCCTTTCTTCAACCCCTGGTTTTATATAACAGTTGAATATCAGTGGCATTTTATGTATGTATTCAAGGTTGTTTTGTTTTGTAAAAATATGTGGTCTTTCTGTCTTAACAGCATTCACTGTTTACATTGCTATGTGTGGGGTTTTTTTTTTTTCTTTTAATATTTCTTTCTTTCCAACACAGGAATACTCTGAAGATAGTAACTCCGAGCCAAATGTGGATTTGGAAAATCAGTACTATAATTCCAAAGCATTAAAAGAAGATGACCCAAAAGCAGCGTTAAGCAGTTTCCAAAAGGTTTATATTCTTTTCCATTTGATTCTGTGTGTTAATTTTTTTTTAATGATATGCTAGAACAAATAAGTCCCAGGTGATTTTATCTCAGAAATGTGTTTTGAATACTTAATTATCCTATCAGTTAGCATTAGACAGCACAAGCATATGTTTCAAAAGGGTTATCCTGATGTTTTTTCCAATCAAGCTGTCTATGGAGCAGGGCCATTGTCCTGAAAAGCTAGGCTGGTTCTGGCAGAAGAACCACCAACATGATGGTCAATAGGTATTATCACTGCAGTCTTGTTTCTTTTAGGGGTAAATCACACAGTTGAGGTTTCGTTATTATAAATAGCTTGATTTCTTGACTTACTGTTACACTTACGGATTATTTTTACCATAGGTTGATTATTCGGGGGAAAAAACATTTCAGAAACTGTATAGTAATCAAGAAGTAGCTCTTAATTTTCCTGATGAAGGAACTTTAAGCTTGCTTATGCTTATGTAAGCATCTTACAACTTGTTTTTTTTAGAGACTTAAAAATGACATTGAGAAATGGTGGTATCCTTGGGGAAATGTTTTTTATGTATATAGTATAAAATTAATTCAATACTTACACATTGGACATCATTAGAAAATAATATGTTAATATTAAGATAAACTAAAAATTTCTTCCTCTTTTTAGGTTTTGGAACTTGAAGGTGAAAAAGGAGAATGGGGATTTAAAGCACTGAAACAAATGATTAAGATTAACTTCAAGTTGGTAAGATTTGTTTTGAGGGGAATTAAACTAATGAAATAAATTTTTTAGGTAAAAACCTCATTACGACAAAGTACTATTATATCTACTTTTCTTAAGTACTACTTTGGGTGTGTTTTTCTATTTAGTCTGCTTTGCAGTTAGAGCTATAGTAAATACTAAGTTAAAAAAAAAAGATTCTTCATAGGATACGGAAGTTTTCTATTTAAGAAAACTTATTCTTTTAGATGCATTTACAGTATTGGGCTGCTTTTTTTCCCCCCGTTCTGTCACCCAGACTGAAGTGCAGTGGTGCGATCTTGGTTCACTGCAACTTCTGCCTCCTGAGTTCAAGCGATTCTCCTGCCTCAGCCTCCTGAGTAGCTGGGACTACAGGCGTGTGCCACCATGCTCAGCTGGTTTTTTGTATTTTTAGTAGAGACGGGGTTTCACCATGTTAAGCAGGATGGTCTCGATCTCCTGACCTCGTGATCTGCCCGCCTCGGCCTCAGAAAGTGCTGAGATTATAGGCGTGAGCCACCATTATTAATAGATTGACTTTTCCACAAAGGATTAATGTTTACTTTGGAGTTTTAAAATTCTCCTGTTTATTATAAAGGGTTTCTCTTCCATTGACTAAGGCCAAAACATTAGCATTATGCTTATCTCTTCTCATTGTCTCTTACCCCACAAATAATCCATTGGCAAATCCACATGGCTTTATATCCAGTATGACTGCTACTTACTGTTTCTACGTCTACTACTCTGGTCCAAGGCACCGTGATTTCTTACCTGGATTATTGCAATAGCCTCTTAACTGGTCTCCTTACTTTCATCGTTACCCTGCTACAGTTCTCCACAAGTAGCAGAGTGATCCTTTTAAAATGTAAGTCAGATTATGCCATTCTTTTGCTCCATATCTTCTAGTGGTCCCCATCTCCCTCAGTAAAATCCAGAACTCTTACCATGACCTACAAGTCCCTATGTAAGCTCATCCTTTGCTGCTGTTTTATTTGCTCCATCACTGGCCTTCTTGCTGTTCCTGAAGTCATCCCAAGCACAATCCTGTGTAAAGATTTGTACCTGCTGTTTCTTCTGCCTCAGAAGCTCTTCTCTGTTGTAACCGTACAGGTTTTTTCTTCATTTGATTCAGGTGTCTGCTCAAATGGCACCTCTTATCAGGATGGCCTTCCCATGACCACCTGATATAAAATCACATTCTTCCCATCATCACTTAAATTTCTTCTTTGCTCTTCTTTGCATATGTCACCATGTGATCTATTATTTTTTGCCCCTCTTCACACCACCCCTCCCCCCAAGTAAGTTGTAAGCTCCATGAGAGCAGAACTTTGTTTTATCTGTTGTTATATTCTTAGAACCTATAATGGTTATAAGATGATAGGACTAGGTACAAACATGAATCTTAGATCACTAAAGGAGAAGAAGAACTTTTAAGAGAAAGATAAAGTTGAAGCTCAGATTAGCAGGGAGTGAAGCAGTTGGAAGGTTCAGAAACTATGGCAAATAGAAGAATAGCTGATATGTTGCCACTTTCCTTTTCCCCTATTTTTGTATTTCCCATATGATATGTTTCCTGTTCCTCCCCATTAGCTTCTCTATCCCATCTGACTAGTACTTGTTTCCAGGTAACTTCTACTAATCTTGTACCTCCTCTTTTTGAGGTACTCACTCTGGTATCATTTATCTCACCTTTAAGAGGAGGGGCAGTCCGTGGCATCTCCTACAGAAGCTGTTCACAAAATGGTTTTGTTCATTTTTTCCCCAAAATGTATCAGAATAATTGAAAACACGTTAAATGTTATTAAGTATATTGTATATTGCATTTAAATCTAGTTAAAGAATGAAAATTATCTGCATTATATTTACCCTTTCTACTCCTACTGCTCTGATACTCTCAAAACATTTCTATGTTGCCCAGAGCCCCTGTGCTTTCTTTCCATTTTTTGTTTGCAAGAATATTAAACACAAACATTTACTGTATTCAGATTAATAACTTAGAAGGCTGTGGAAGAAGCACCAAGCGTTTCAAGGAACAGAAATTTGTGATTAAGCAATCATAGTGACATTAAGGGCTGAATGTTTAACTCGTAGGTTCTGTGATTTGAGATAATACCAAGAGTCCCTATAGAAATTTGCTATTTTAATGTAGTAGCAGTGGTTTCGTTTTGAATCCATTTGAACACTGTGTTACCCTTAAGACTTGGTTTTGCCATTTTACCTTGAGCAGAGTGGGAAGGAAGGAAGGGAGAGGGTTTTTTGCATTTTATGTTATTTTGTCTACCTTGACTACCTTTCGTTTGCTGTAGCAGCATCTGTGAATAAGTTATGGTTCACAAGAGTGATTTCAGCTTCTGTACCTGCCCCCCTCGTTTTCTGATTGGACTCAGAGTAGGACCTATGTTGTGTGTAGTGATTTTAGATAGCAAAAAGTTGGAAGAGTTCACTATCAACTGCTCTGGGACCAATTTACCTACTCTTCCTTCAGTCTTTAATTATAATGTAATTGTGTTTTGAATGAGCTATAAATTATCATAACATAAGGAGATAAATTCAAAACTGCAATTTTTTTTTTTTTTTTTTGAGATGAGGTCTTACTCTGTTGCTCAGGCTGGAGTGCAGTGGTGCAATCTTGGTTCACTGCATCACTGCAACCTCTGCCTCCCAGGCTCAAGCTATCCTCCTGCCTCAGCCTCCAAGTAACTGGGACTGCAGGCGCATGCCACCACACCTGACTAATTTTTGTTTTTTTTGTAAAGACGAGGTTTCACCATGTTGCTCAGGCTGGTCTCAAACTCCTGGACTTAAGCGATGCTCGTAGCCTCTCAAAGTGCTAGGATTACAGGAGTGAGCCACCAAGCCCAACCAAAAACTGTAACTTTTTGCAAAACTCCTATTTCAGTGCCAAGGTACAGCTTCAAAGTTAGGATAGTCGTATTTCTTTGATTTCCCTTTTGCTACAAGATATGTACTGTAATGTGGATTTAGCAGCTCACTGACAGGATGTTACCTATCATTTACCCCCACATGAAACTTGGAAACAAAAATGGTTATATATCTATATATATTTCCATAGTTCTATCCTTTTTTTTGTCTCATCCACCTCTACTGTTTTATTGTAATTCAGTTCTTGCTTAGAAGGTTTCAGGGATTGTTCTCAAGTTTTCTAGTTCTTCATGCTGTGCCTCCGGGCAGAATATATTGTCATAAGCAAGATAATTACAACATTATTAGTTTCTTCCTCACCCTAATAAATACATATGTTTAATTAGTCAAGGAAAGGAGCATTTGTATCTGCCAGTGCTTCATGTCTTTGATTTAAAAAAATAGAATAGAACTCAGGAAAAAAAGAGATTAATAGCATTTGCAGATTGTGAGGATTGTGGATGCAGGTTATAAGGTTAGACTCATAAATTGACTTACAGGATGTACTTAGGACTGGTAAAGCTCTCCCAGAATAAGTCTCAGTACGCCTTTATTTTTTAGACCATTCTTGTTTCCTGGAACAACATCAATAGTACAAATACAAGGAATAACAACATTAACTATATCTACTGTTGAGTGGAACCTTAGATGGGGAGACTTTTCTTGATATGAAATTAGTATTGATGCTTGAAAAGATTGTTTAATTTCACATTTTCATATATAGCCAGCCAGTTATAGGGAGAAAAGAAACAAGTAACTCTTATTGCAGAGCTTCCTGAGGAAGGGATAAAATTACAGGGGAGAATATAGCTAATAACCTGCATAGCAGGTACCCAAGGCATTTGAAAACTTGGATTTTGGTCGAGTGTGGTAGCTGACACCTGTAATCCCAGCACTTTGGGAGGCCGAGGTGGGCAGATCACCTGAGATTGGGAGTTCAAGACCAGCCTGACCAATATGGAGAAACCCTGTCCCTACTAAAAAACAAATAATAATAATACAAAATTAGCCGGGTGTGGTGGCACATGCCTGTAATCCCAGCTACTCGGGAGGCTGAGGCAGGAGAATCGCTTGAACCTGGGAGGCGGAGGTTGTGGCGAGCCAAGATCGTGCCATTGCACTCCAGCCTGGACAACAAAAGTGAAACTCCATCTCAAAAAATAAAGAAAAAACTTGGATTTTATTTGTGTGTTTTGGCTTATGAATATTTTAGTAGGTTTTACGATTTAAATATGTTGTACAATGACAACTTCTGAAATTTGGAAAATTTAGCAGTTGTTCTTGTTTTATAAGCTAACTATACATTTGGTTTGAGTAATCTAGTCATTTCAAATTTAAGATAATGTTTATAATGTTCCTGTCATACATAGTTCCTCTTTTACAAAACTGTATTAGGAAGTATATGAACTACATTTCATTATGTAGTAGTGTATTCTGTAACCTTAATCATGTGTACATATTTTAGTACCTAAATTTGCATCTGATAATTCATTTTTCTTTTCTCACAGACAAACTTTCCAGAAATGATGAATAGATATAAACAACTATTGACCTATATTCGGAGTGCAGTCACAAGAAATTATTCTGAAAAATCCATTAATTCTATTCTTGATTATATCTCTACTTCTAAACAGGTTAGACTCAATTTTCCCCTCTTAGCGCTGTCAGTGTGTTTATTATTTATAGTAAGGGCTTTGTTCTTTGCAAATGAAAAGACCTAGAACTTCTATTTAAGTAGTTATGCTAGTTATTAGTGTGCTTTAAAAATGATAAGTACTATTTTCCTGGTTATATTACTGATTATATAATAGTAAAAGGTAATAACTCCAGCTTGATCTCTTTAAATAATTGCTTCAGATACTAAATCTGTAAACAACTTTTCAGCCTTTTGTTAGACTCCTATACAGTTGCTACCGTGGGTCCTTCTAGTGAATTCCATTAGCACTTCAGCTAGCCATTCCGAGGTGTTAAATACACTGAATCACAGGTTATTTGTATGGATTTGGTTATTTTAAAATCTTTGAGAAGTGCCTGTGCTCTTATCAGTTAGTGTTTGGCATTACTCAACAGGTGCTCAGTAAATGCTTCTGCAAAGGATGGGTGGATAATGAAAGAAGAGCTACTGATGAAAGAAACTAAAGAAGGTATTGGGAGTGATAGTGCTTTCATTATGAGTCTAGATTTTGGTTGTTAAGAAAACCAATGATTATTTTATGTATTTTTTTGCAAGATAATTTTTAATTGGGTCATTTGGTCTTATCCTTGTAAGCAGTATAGTCCTCAGTTTTAGTTTTTCATCCTCGTACTCTGTGATATTTGGGTACAAGATATAGTCTCTATATCATTTAGTATTTCTTAGAATATTTGATTTTTTTGTACTCATGATCAAAGAATGTTCAGATCAAAATCGCCTCGTTTAATGTCTTTTCTACTAGATGTCATTTTTTTCAGGCAGTTTCTACTCTTTATATTTAAATTTTATGTAATGCAAATAGAGGAAGGTAAACTTACATGTTTTGTTAGAATATTAACACTTAACGACACTAATTCTAGAGTTAAGTTATATATCGTGGAGCTTTCCTAAAGTGGGGAAATGTTTTCCAACTCTTAAAAACGAGTGTCATCAAAACATATTTGGTACACTGTTTATAAATACTATGCCAGTAATTGGAGCAAGGAGAGGGAATCAAGTGATTTTGAAACTTCAGGACTGCATGCTCTATGTGCTGTTACATGTAAGGTTTTTGTCTTTTGAAAGTAACAACAGATACTGGGTGGGCGGTACTCAGTTCTATTCAATATGCCATCAGTAGTCATGCATAAATAGATGGTGTTTTCTGAAAATGTGAAATTTTCCTGCTCTTACAGTCCTCTTCTTGATCCAGTTAAGCAGAGAATTAGATATTCAAACAAAGGCAAAGCCAGAAGTAGGGGGAAGGGGGTGGGCAAGGGAACTTAACAAGATGTAAAACAAATAATGATTTCCATGAAAAAATGCCACACAGATTGGTGAATTGGTGGTGATTAGACATAGCTAAAATTATACTAGACTTTTCTTTCCACACACCTCCATGGTTTACCAGTGACTTAAAAGCTATGCAGTTGAGTTACTTAGTCACATTTATAGAAGAATTTTGAGGGAAGGAGCTTATTTGTTTCTTCACCAGCATGCTTAGTGTTTGCCACATTATAGGCTCCAGATAAGAGTTGAGTGAATAAGATGTACACTGTTAGTAACAATACAACTAGTTCTATGTACATTTCATTTACTGCTGTTAATATGAAATGAGTGGCTGATCTGAGTGGAGTGGTATTTACAGCTAATTGAGCACAACCAGTTACAGATTACTTTGTTCCTTCTCCACTCCTACTGCTTCACTTGACTAGCTTTTTAAAAAGTAAAATAAAATACAGAATGAATTATTAGTTTGGGAAGGACAAACGTATACTATTACAGCATGAGAACTTACCGCAGTATGTTTATATGGGGAAATATTTTCTGGGTTTTATAAAACAACCGATCATGGCACTTGTAAATTTGGTCTGTATTTTGCTTCAGTTTGTTAATTTTTTGGACTGTAGAAGACATTCAGTAAGATACAGGTAGTGTATCTTATGTGTATTAAAGTTCAAAGATGCACTTTTAGTTTGTTCAAATTAACTTTATTAACAGGTACAAATTTGCTGTTTACAATTATAGAATTCTGATTTTTTATGTCAGATGGATTTACTGCAGGAATTCTATGAAACAACACTGGAAGCTTTGAAAGATGCTAAGAATGATAGACTGTGGTTTAAGACAAACACAAAGGTAACAATTATAATTACTTACACTTTTCTTTTGAAAAGTGGGTGGGTGTTTTTAATAAAGTCTCCTGAAGATACACATCTTCTGTTGAAATCTTGATTTTAATAAGTTTGCTTTCTTGCAGCTTGGAAAATTATATTTAGAACGAGAGGAATATGGAAAGCTTCAAAAAATTTTACGCCAGTTACATCAGTCCTGCCAGGTAGCTTTCCCTTATTTTTTTCTGAATATTTCTTCATAATAAAAGTATAATGAATAATTATATTCAAAATATTGTTTAGGGATGTTTTTGTTTAAGCATTATCCCAAAAATAATAATTATATTCAAAGTATTGTTTAGGGATGTTTTTGTTTAAGCATTATCCCAAAAATAAAATTTAGAAAATAAGTTATAAAATTACCTTTTTTTTTTTCTTTTTTTTTTTGAGAGAGGGTCTAGCTCTGTCACCCAGGCTGGAGAGTGCAGTGGTGCAATCTTGGCTCACTGCAACCTCTGCCTGCTGGGCTGAAGCAGTCTTCCCACCTCAGCCTCCTAAGTAGCTGGGACTACAAGCGCACACCACCATGCCCAGCTAATTTTTTGTATTTTTTTGTAGAGGTGGGGTTTTGCCGTGTTGCCCGGGCTGGTCTTGAACTCCTGAGCTCACGCGATCCACCCACCTCGGCCACCCAAAGTACTGGGATTACAAGCGTGAGCCACCATGCCTGGCCCCTCAATCTTTATTCTTTGTGTAATGAGGTACCAAGTATCAATAAACAAACAGGCCTGTTGTAATACTTGACTATTATATTGATATGTAGTTATATACCCTATGAAAACAGAGCCAGGATATTATAAGCATGTGTAATAAAGATATTTTTATATTCTGATTTATATGAATCCTAGCAGCATTATCCAACAGAACTTTAAGTGATACTGGGAATGTTCTATATCTGTTGTCCAATATGGTAGCACCAGCTATGTGTAGCTATCAAGCATTTGAAGTACGGCTAGTGTGACAGGTACTGAGTTCTTTATTTTCTGTAATTAATTACTTTAAATTTGAAAAGCCATATGGTCAGGACAGAATGGCTCTATAACTTTTTAACCAGGCTTTCATTTTATATTCCCTGTTTTGTCTTAACCAAATACATCATTTAATACTAGTTTAAATTGAATGTGGAAATACTGCTTTAAGTATTTTTAAACTCTTCCAGTGCCATGTACTATTTTTTTTCCAACCCCTCCCCACCCCTGCCACCATGTAGTATTATTTAAATGATATATGTGTCATTTCTGTGAATGGGAGAAATGATCAAGAGACTGTTCTAAATGAATCACCTGCAGATACTCAATAGTTTTGTAAAGCGGATTAGTCACTTAGGAATTATTTCTTGTCTACACATTGTTAGGATGCTTTAGTCTGATTCATAACCAACTGGAGGTTCAGTTCCCTGTGAAATGGAAATGTTGGAGCAGCCATCTCTGAATGATGGAGGGTCTTTCAGTATGTATATAAGGAATTTGAGAAAATCCTTTGAAGAAGTTTTGCTTTAAGAACGTAAGAAAAATGCTATCAGGATGGTAAATAGCATTATATTACTTAGTACTTTGGTGGAAGTATGTTCAGGGAAAGATGAAGGATACTCTAGATGTATAAATTGTTTTGTAAATTGTATGTTTTACTCTGGTTATGATTCATTAGTGAATAATTAAACAGAATTTTAAGTTTGAAGACCCAATAAACAATAAATTTTGGCTTAGTGTATGTCAGTGTGAGATATTTATGAATATCTTACTGCTGATCATATTCCTATTTTTCATGGCCCACATTTCGTGGGCTGTTGGTCAATTTTAAAGGCATGCTCAAATGTCAGCACCTTTTTGTGATTCGTGTGACGTCCTCCAGGAAAGTTAGTCCCTGTTTCATTCTCCTAGGCACTTGGTTTATGCTTCACCTAGTCATTGTCATTTATATTGTAATTTATCTACTGACAGATTAATCTTCTACTAGAGTGTGAACTTTTTGAGACCAAGAACCTTGGGGTTTTTAACTTTGTATTTCCCCATGATAGACCCAGCACCTGGCATGTGGAAGGGACTTAGGAAGGGCTTTTTACTTGAATAAGTGGTTCTAAAGCAGTTGTGAAGATTTGGGGAAGACAATAATAAATCTCCTAGATAAAAACACAAACATTAAAACATTTCATACATACAGCAGTCCCCCCACCCCTTATCCACAGTTTGCATTCCTCAATTTCAGTTTCATGTGGTCAACTTATTTCCTGTGGTCTGAAAATAAGATATGTTGAGGGAGAGAGAGATCACATTCACATAACTTTTATTACAGTATATTATTATGTGTTCTATTTTATGATCAGTTATTGTTAATGTCTTACTGTACTTGATTTATAAATTAAACTTAATCATAGGTATGTATGTACAGTAAGTTTTCACTTAACATTGTTAATAGATTCTTAGAAACTGTGATTTAATGTTGTTTTGTTCAACACCACATTGATGAGGGGGAAAAATGATTTCATTGTACATTGTTTTGCTTAAGGTCATGGTTTCCAAGAACCTATCGACAGTGTTGAATGAGGACTTACTATATAGGAAAAAACATAGTACTATACATAGTTTCAGACATCCACTGGAGGTCTTAAAATAAGGAAGGACTACTGTACAAAAAACCTTTGGCTACTTTTTCCTTATCTAATAACTAAAAAGTGGAAAGGATGTGTTAGTTTCTTTTTGGCCATTACAAGTGGTATTCTTAGTACTGTAACTTCCAATTAAAATTTGTGTTGCCTTTTCACATGGAAATAGTATTATAAATGTAAGATTTCCAGGCTAATGCAAGTAAGAATTACTGTCTGAATTCTCTCTTGTCTAAAGTTAAGTATTTGCTTTCCTAGACTGATGATGGAGAAGATGATCTGAAAAAAGGTACACAGTTATTAGAAATATATGCTTTGGAAATTCAAATGTACACAGCACAGAAAAATAACAAAAAACTTAAAGCACTCTATGAACAGTCACTTCACATCAAGTCTGCCATCCCTCATCCACTGATTATGGGAGTTATCAGAGGCAAGTTTGGTTTGGAGAGGGTGGGCAGTGGCGTGGGGAGATATCAAAGTGTTTAATTAAACTCTTGCTTTTTAGAACTTCAGTGTATACCTTGAGGCCAGTACTCTTCAAGTTATAGAATTTAAAAACTGAGAGGCACTGAAATAGTTTTCATTTGGCCTTTATGAGGTGGTCAATCTTGTTATTACAGAATGAAAATGTCCTATTTTCTCGTGTCTTATTCTTCACAGAATGTGGTGGTAAAATGCACTTGAGAGAAGGTGAATTTGAAAAGGCACACACTGATTTTTTTGAAGCCTTCAAGAATTATGATGAATCTGGAAGTCCAAGACGAACCACTTGCTTAAAATATTTGGTCTTAGCAAATATGCTTATGAAATCGGGAATAAATCCGTTTGACTCACAGGAGGTACGTGTGTTTTAATTATTAATTTCTCTTATCAGCTATCTGGAAATAAATGTTACTTCTTTTTTTAAAATGTTATTTCTTTGTACATATACTTAGTTAATTTTTTTCTTTACTGTGTTTAGGCCAAGCCGTACAAAAATGATCCAGAAATTTTAGCAATGACGAATTTAGTAAGGTAAGATTTTATATTTCAGTTAAGGTAAATTTCCTTAAAGCAATTCATAAAGGAGCGAGAGATAAAACTTTTCAGAACTCAGTTGATATTCAACATTTGCCCTTTTGTATTTTCTTAGAAAAGTTTGTAGAATTTTTATTTTCTGAAGTTATTTACATGCTGTTTTCTGTAGCCACAAGATTTTATAAAGTATCCACTACTTAGTTTTCCTATTATCTGTGTGTGTGTCTGTCTGTCTGCGCACACACACATGCACCTGCGTCTTTCAGTGGAAAATTGTGGATGTCTTAAAATGTTATTTCACAATAGTACTGCCTATACCTCTCTTAATCCAAAATGAAATTATGAACTAGTCCAAGATGAGTCGAGAATTTTCAGTAAGACAAGACGGCATAAGCGTATTTCTTTACTCATATATTTTCTCAATGACAAGATGGAAGTATTTTTTAAAATGTTTACAATGGATAATTTTCTGAGGTGGAGTATGGGGTGGCAGAAGGGTTGTACTGGTAAGAAACCCAAGATTTATTGAATGATTCGTAATGATGGTTAACCACTGAAGAACCTACCATAGTCAGTTAATATTCAACAAAATTATGGAAGATAAGACCAAACAAAAAACCTAGAAGAAAAGGCCCATTTTTGCAAAAGGAATTAGTGAGTAAGAGAAACTTTCCTCCAGGCATAGAATAAATGGAACCCAGGGTTTTTGTGGGGTTTATTCATTTAAAAAGTATAAGAAATTTACCAAGTTTCTTCAGGTCTTTTATTTAAGTTGTACAGCTGAGTTTTACCACAGCTGGAAAAATGTAGTTAGGGACATAAAGCAGGGCTTTTTTTTTTTTTTTTTTTTTTTTTCCAGATATATGTAAATAATTTAGGTGACCAGAAGTTCTATTTATAGTACTTTTTCATGGAACAGAAAATACTATTAGACTGCAAATTATGGGTCACCTACATATAAATTGTATGTACTTGGAGAAAATAACTTATTTCATGATATTAAAGTTTCTGTGTAAAATGTCCTCATTTAACTTTTAAACCTTAATTTTGGCTGCAAAAAAAAAGGGTTTTTTTTAGAGGGACTAAGAACAGTTGGGAATTAAAAACCTTAAGTTACCACATTAAATCAGTTTCTTTATTGTTTACTACTTTATTTTAATTTGGTTGTTGAATTAGGTTACTTTTAATTATGATGCTTTTAATAAAGATGAAGACTTCATCTTTATTTCAGGTAGTTTATTTCATTCACATTTGGTCACATTAACTAAGAACCAAAGTTGTTTATAATGTTAAATTGCTGAGCAGCAATTTAGAAAGAAATATTGAGGAAAAGCTTTACCCTAGACATTTATATTTTATATAAATTAAATTGGCTAAGTACGTTAAAATTGGTTAAAGGACTGATTTATGAGAACTTTATCTGACTTACATCAGAATGTATAATGATATTTATATATTTATTATATCCAACTACGCCAGTGAAGCCACTGTATTGGAACTCAAAATTTATTTTAATGGTAAATTTTGACCCACATGATGTGACCCATGGTGTCCCACAATTTTGTGTAAGATGTTTTTTTTTAAAAACCCCGCTTAAGAAATGGAAGAATGTCTTACAGTTAAAATACGTATGTATACAAATATAAATGTTTATGCAAGTGTTTTCAATGCTTGAATATGTCCTCCTATATAGTATATTACAGCAGTGTATTTGGGGTGGGTAAGAAAGTAATGCTTCCTAATTTTATCTTCCTAGTCAGTTGCCAGGAGACTAGAGGAAAATAATTCCTGTTGAAGCACTTGAATCACCTGCCCCTAACATGAAGTTACATTGGGACCCAACAGATGGAAGCACTAGCAGAGGGCGTGCAGAATAGCTGATGATACATATAAAGCAGACAGTGGTGCCATATCCAGAAGGTTGGATTCTTCCTTCTCAGCACCTTTAGCAATCCCCATAGAGCTTTACAGAATTATTTCAAGAGGAGATACTAGATACCTCAGAGAATTATGACTATAAATCAGCCTTTGGCCTTCTGCAACAGGGGATTCCATCACTCTTGACTTTGTGTGTACACCTAGTTGGCACTAATTATCTGCCACTGATGTCTCTGCTTTATAGCTCAGTGGGATTTTAAGGTTAGAGAGATTTGAGAAATGTTCCTTTTGAAAATTTTGACAGTTGCTGGTAGCTTTCTAGAATATAAAAGTTAGGAAGCTGCATTTTCTGAATAACCTACACAGAGGATATACTTTCTTATTTGAAAGACACGGCTACACCCGTTCATGTAGTAGTGTACATGAAACCCGGTTCCTTTCATTATGAACAATTAGGAATTAAATGCACAATTTCATTTGGAAACATCAAACATTAAATAGTCGTTAAATGTTTTATTGCCAACTTTTAACAAAAGTAAGATATTGAAGTGATTTTAATTAACTATGTATGAATATAGTGTATAACCCCAAAAGAAGATTTATTTAATCTTTCTTTTAAAAAACGGAAAGCATGAAAAGGAAATTTATATTTTTTTGGCAGAAGGATATGTATGCTTGTTTAACTCTGATTTCCATGACAGAAAGTATAACATTATTTAGATTTTTGCATATGAAAATTGAGAAACAGGCTCTTTGAATTATCTGATTTAATACATAACTTCTTCATGTTTGACATAATTTACACTTTTTGTTTTTCTATTAGTGCCTATCAGAATAATGACATCACTGAATTTGAAAAGATTCTAAAAACAAATCACAGCAACATCATGGATGATCCTTTCATAAGAGAACACATCGAAGGTATGTTCTTTCTGCCAACTGGATTCTATTACTTTCTTTGCCACTGTCAAACAAATGCTTCTTAATGAAGCTGCATGGCATTAAGCTGTTTTTCTTCTGTCTATTGCAAAGTATAGATATGTTTCTAAATGCTGTCATTGGATGGGATATTCCTCAAAATTATGAAGCTGTTTAAAGAAATTAGCCAATTTCATATTAATATAGTCAAGTTTACATATAATGTCCATTTTGTTTAAGGTAACTGTCCCTTTTTAAAAAAATCTAATATAGATGCTGTTGCATGTTTATTATTGATGCTTAGGTTCAAAGTTAATTTTTAGGGTTTATTTTTGACAACAAAAGTTTTGAAAATATCCTGCTATAGATAATGCTCAGATGTATGTACTGTGAAAGATAAGGTAACATTGTGAAGGTTTCATACCAGTAAGTGAATGAGGTTTTTAGCAAGTTATGTTGAATTACCAAAGACTACAATCATCTCTTTGTTCTTGAACCTCTTTTATAGCTCCAATTTTCCCACCTATTATGGAGCTATTTGAAGGTTTTTAAATGACCATTTGGAACTAAATTTCAGACGCATCAGAAGTAATGTTCTGTTGTTCCCCATCTTCCTTTCTCTTTTAATCAACAGACATTTGAAAAGTTCTTACATGAACCTAGAATGATACTGCAGTTTATAGATATAGAAAAATGTAGAAACTTGTACATGAATTTCAACCTGGTTTTAAAAAATTTTAAGACAAAACTGGAGGAAATTGTAAACGCATTATATGAAATATAGTACTCTAGGTTTTGAGAGAGTCTGAAACAAGGAACTTGGCTGGCTGATATAAATCAGAGCTTCTTAAAGTATGTTAACTGTTGAGGACAAAGTAGTGTAATATTGAGAAGGCAAGGTAATATTTTAGTAGACTGTCAACATCAACAAAATCAAGGAGGTGGGAACAAGAAGTTATGGGATAGGCAGCAATTGATCATACTGTGCATCCATTGACCCAGGTATTTTAAAATCTAAACACTTTATATCCTTGCCAAGCAGGAAAATGTATTTTGAGAAGATAATTAGGAGTACATAATGATTCATAAAGATATCATACAAACTTAAATAAAATGTTACTTTAATTTTTTGTCTTTCAGAGCTTTTGCGAAACATCAGAACACAAGTGCTTATAAAATTAATTAAGCCTTACACAAGAATACATATTCCTTTTATTTCTAAGGTACTTACATTCATGGATTTTAATGGTGTTTATAATTTATAGTTATAAATGCAGTATACCAGTCTTCCATTTATGAGTCCCTCTAACTTGGTAACATTTTATTATAATAATACATTTTTTAAATTAAACATAAGGGCTTTACTTTTAATTTTTTATTTATTTTTATTTATTTTTTAAGAGACAGGGTCTTGCTGTATAGCCCAGGCTGGAGTACAATGTCTGTTCACAGACACAGTGTGGCACACTATAGTCTTGAACTCCTGACCTCAGGCAATCCTCCTACCTCAGCCTCCTGAGTAGCTGGGACTGGGCTTTACTTTTAATGTGAATTTTTCTGTTTTCTTGGCGTAAATTGAGTTAACAGAAAAGAGCCTTAACATTGTAACAAAGAAATTAGGGATCACTAAATTTCTTTTTAAAGATACTTTCACCCACAGAGAAAATTTGTAGGGGAGAGTAGTGGCTAAAATGTATAATTGATGAAGGATTAACTTCAACCACAATAAAATTGTTGTAGAAATATACTTCAGAAAGTTAAAAATTTAAGTCTTCATCAGACCTGTGTTCTTGGAGATATTTTGAAATGATAATGTAATATGTTTAAAAATCTTCTCTTCACTAATTTTCCTTTAAGTGATAGAAATGAATTAAAATTAGAATGATTATGTAAAATTATGAAGTCTTTAAAGTGTTAATTAGTATATAACAAGTCTTTTGTCTTAGGAGTTAAACATAGATGTAGCTGATGTGGAGAGCTTGCTGGTGCAGTGCATATTGGATAAGTAAGTACTTTACTATTTCTTATCACAAAATGTTTGGTACCATAAGTTTTGAATAATAGTGACAAAGGTAGCAATTGGATTATTGATTATTCATAAAAAGCACCCTTGTGTTATGGTTTTCTATTAGAAGAGATATATATGTATGTGTGACGGGTTTTGATGAATGGGCATATTAAACATATCTCAGAAAAAGTTCTAAATGATTTTTCAGAAGAATTTATTATATACAGCCAAAGAATTATTTAATGAATAGTATTTGTGTATGTTTTTAAGTATAAGGTATGTGGTACATAACATTTTTGAAATTACATCTTTCTTAAAAACAGTACAGTGCTTAAAGCTTCACAGGTGATATTTGCCTTTGATTAATTGGATAAATCTATGCCTCATGGTTCTTTCAGTGAAACTGATGAAAAGTATCTGAAATCTGGTTTCTATCTGGAGTTTGAATAACAGTGAAGTTAAAACTAACACTGAACTCATTTAATGTAGGCAGCTGCTTTTTTTTTTTTTTTTTGCATTTGTTGAAACTATATTTTATGAAACATTAGTCCAGAAACTGTGCTTGATGAAAATCTTTTGTAGACACATCTTATTTATTTATTTCTAGCACTATTCATGGCCGAATTGATCAAGTCAACCAACTCCTTGAACTGGATCATCAGAAGAGGGGTGGTGCACGATATACTGCACTAGATAAATGGACCAACCAACTAAATTCTCTCAACCAGGCTGTAGTCAGTAAACTGGCTTAACAGAGAACAAGCTTTTACAGACGTCCTTAAGGCAACAGTGCAGAGATGTAATCCTTAAAAGAACTGGGAATGGCAAAACTACTGTCGGTTGATGTGTCCTGAAAATTATTGGAGTTATGGCAGAAGTGCTTTTTTGATCAACTGGTTTGTGTTTTGCTGCTGCATTTATCCCAAGAAAAACAGCTTTAATCTCCAGAAGAAAACCAAAATACAATGGGATTTATGCTGTATTGACATTTTGCCCTAAACATACAACATCATAGTAATTTGTCATGGGCAACATGACCAGAGAGAAGATTTTTGTCATGATTTTAAATACACTGACACGCTACTGTTGGTTAAATTTAAACATGTTTTACCTGCAGAAATTCTCTCACAAATAACCTGCAATAACTTGAAATGCATACCCTTTTGAACACTTCCTTTTCTCATGTATAAATTAAAATGTTTGCTGCATTTTGCAAAATGTCAATTCTCTAAAAATGTGTCCGTATATTTCTGTACCTGCAGTGTAGTAAAGGTTTAGACGAAACCCCATAATTATAGTGGCATACTGTCACTTAGGTTTCAAGCAGCAAAATAAACAGTGCAGCTCAGAAATTGTAGTTTGGTTCTTGATGTGTTTTTATTACATTTGGAGTTGTTGTTTTGTTTTTTAGTACCTTCGAAATTTCAAATTATTTTATCTTCAGTTAATGATTTTAAAAAGCCTGGGGGCAAATAAGCTGGTTATTTGCTTTCAAGTTTTTAAAAGTAGTCTTTATTGATACAGTAAGGAGAACTACTTTCTAACAAAACACTTGCATAGTTATGACAGTGATGCTTTAAAGGAATAGAATTCTTTTTTTTTTAAAGAGTGATATTCCTTTTCAAAAGAATACTAACTCTCAGAATGTTCACTTTTAACAAATATGCCAGAACATAGACAGCTAAATGAATGTTACTCTGAATAGTGATCATGCTGGAAGGTTATTTCCTAATGCCAGCAATCTACCATTGCCCAAAACCTGCTGGGTTTACTCTTTTAGAATTGCATTCAAAGTTAATTTGTCACAGACACTATTAACTTTATGATTATACGTTGTTTTAAAAAATACAGTATTAGGAAGCTTGATTATTTTTAGTTACCATTATTTGGCACCAAGTGAAAGTTTCCAAAACTTCCACCTAACTTTGAGGTAATGCAGAAAGTATACAACTGTCTTTGAAAGCAATCCCAAAAGAGTTTTAAAGGTTTTTTGAGCAGTGCAGTATACTTAGGAGAATGAACTGTGGCCTTCCAAGGTAACAAACTACCTTAAAGGAACTCAGCTCATTTGAATGTATTGAGTTTTGGATGTATTTGTTTCATTTTTTTAAAAGTTCACATTATTTTATAGTGTCGAAAGGAAGAACTAAGATTAACATAATTTCTTTGGTTTTTTTATTGCTTGTTATTATGTAAAAACTGGGTGGCAGTTCAGAAGGAAGATTGTTGTAACAGAAGAGTGACAACCAAGAATTTTTTGATCATTAAATCAGATTTTATAAACAGTGGAAGGAGCATGGACTTAAAACAAGGCATGCTTATTCGGTTTTGTCAAAATTTTACGAAAATATGTGATATATATTTATACTAAAACTATATAATCCTTAGATTTAGAAAAGCAATCAGTTAATGTCTTTAGCAGACTAAAGCAGTATTAAACACAGGTACAACTTGGAAATTTTAGAAAACGGAAAGAAAACAAAAGACAAAATGTCTATGGTAGGGAATAAAAGAGTTTAAGATATAAAATTATGTGTATTTTCTTCTCTTTTACATAAATCATTTGTGAAAAGTGTGCTAAACTTTTTTTACAAGAGTGATATTAATTAGGATTTATTTTTCAATATAATTTGGAGACCCTTTGTTATCCAAATAAAAATGATGAGTTTCTGTGCCTGTATTCAAATATGTATGCATGTGATAACCCTTGAAAACTAAAGCCCTTCTTAACTTTGAGTTGATGGAATTAGAATTCGAAGGATTTGAATGAAATGATTTAACCTTTATCCTCCAATTCTTGCAGTGCCCAGTTCTCCTATGCTATCTTTGCTTTGTACAATAGTGCATCTTCCACTTTCTAGAGAGAAAGCATGCACTTGTTATTCTGTGGAAAACTGGGCTAAATATATAACAGTATCCAAAGTTATACCGTAATAATTTATTGTAATTGTGTATTACGTAGCTTTGTTTACCCAGATATAGGTGCGTTCTTTTTTTTCTGTTAGTCATCTGTGACTTCTGTTCTGGAATACAGGTTTTTAAATATATCTTAACAGTCTGACTAACTTAAAATAATTTATTCTTCCCTTAAAACATTTTTCTGTGTTTTTGTGCATCAAATATTGTAGAGTTGAAATCTTAGAGATTGCTTATCAAAATACAAATTTAGGGGAAGTTAAAAATCGATTGGCAAATTTGTAGCATTTATTCACTGATTAAATCTTTTCCACTTTTGTGAAAACCGTACCAGTGGTTTACATCATATTGTAATGTGTTCATCTCATTTTTCTTTTTATCCCTCAACCTAGCTAAAAGTTACTGCAAAGAAGTCTT
The DNA here is from genome assembly GCF_008728515.1 of Papio anubis. NCBI lineage: Eukaryota > Metazoa > Chordata > Mammalia > Primates > Cercopithecidae > Papio > Papio anubis. The sequence continues at coordinate 90,137 of NW_022159226.1, read as the reverse complement.
TGGCTGCCACAAGTAGATGCTGTCTACTACAAGAGCTGGATTTCCATTACTCATTCTTGCTCTTACATTAAAGTTGTTGATTAAATACTTTTTCTCCACATCTTAATGTAACATAACTGATTTCTTTTTAAAGATGAGTATATATGTACTAAGTAATGCTCTCATTACGTGAGTCCCTTCTAACTACAGGCTGATACATCTTTCAAGAAAACTGAGAACCTAATATTTAAGTGAGGCCTGTTTTAAATGGGCTATACTGTGGGTGGTACTGTTTGTTACCTTATGTAAGACTTAGGTTTGTCTTAGACTGAAAAACTCTTATTCTTAATATTTAAAATATCCATGATGGTAGAAATTTTGTGAGAAATTTTCTTTTTTAATCAGTTTATAATTCTTCAGTAAACACAGGTATGTATACTTTTGTGGTGTCGGTGTCAATGTCAGTCTACATCTATGGGTGAAGCAGTTAGTCCATAAGACAAAAAATTATTTGCCTAGTGGATTCCCTTTACCTCTTTTTAAGAAGCTCAGAGATCTGTAATCATTAATTTACTAAGGATTTTTTGAAATATTATCTTAGTCACTTTTAAACCTGAAAATTTCTCTTTTAATTTACATTGTTGAAGTGAGGCTTGAGCATACAAAACAAGTAAAACTGGGGGTTTCATTCTTCGTATGGGATTTATGACTAAATATTTCTACCATTTTGAGGAAGATAAACATTTTGAACTGAAATATATAACAAAAAATAAAAAGGAATTTGACATTTAACTATTTTGTTTCAAAGTGTTTAAGAACACTATCCAGAACAAGAGGTGGAGTATCAGGTTTCAGAATGTGACACAAAAGGCATTTGGTCTTCATTTATGTGACCACAATTAAAATTTTCCCCCTTTTTTCTTTTTCTGGAGGGTTTCTTTCTGTTTTCATTGTTTTAGGTCCCCCCGCCCCGTCCCCCGCCAAATCAGCATCCTATTTATATTTGTTTGATACGGTTTTTTTGTTTTTGTTTTTGCTTTCTTTGGAAACAGTTTCGCTCTTGTCACCCAGGCTGGAGTGTAATGGTGCAATCTCAGCTCACTGCCACCTCCACCTTCTGGGTTCAAGCGATTCTCCTGCCTCAGCCTCCCGAGCAGCTGGGATTACAGGCACCTGCTAATTTTTGTATTATTAGTAGAGATGGGATTTCACCATGTTGGCCAGGCTGGTCTCGGACTCCTGACCCAGGTGATCCACCACCTTGGCCTCCCATAGTGCTGGGATTACAGGCATGAGTCACCGTGCTTGGCCTGGTACATTTTTAAGTAGGAGTTTGGCAGAAATTTCATAACGAAGACAAATCGGAGGTTCTCTTTAACTCGAGGTTATTAAATTTATAGTAACTTCTTGGGCCATTAAAACTTGAGTTTAAATGCCATTTGGAGGATTTGTGTTATATTAAGCACCACAAATTTAAACTGTCAGTAGTGATTCTACATGTTTCTCAAAACACTAAAATTTAGCGTCACTTACTTGCTTTTGAATTTTAAGGAGATTTATCTTAGGTAATGTCTCAGAAGCAACCAGTGTGTGGTTCTCTAAAATTTTACTTTTTTAGTGTCACGTATAATAATATCTACCTGTAGTAGTTAAAAAATATTATGGCATCAAAGGTATATGTGCCAAGTCTAACTTAAAACCCTGTGACAGGAAAAAAGAAAAAATTATTTCTTAAATACTATTTGGGGGCAACTTTGTTCCATGTTGGCAAAATTATAAGCTTTGCTCAGAATTTCCACATGAATAGCTGGCCAAAACTTTTTTGTGTGCATATGTATACATATGTAATAAGTGAAACATACTGTAGGAGTACAGAATTCATCACCAGTTTATCACAGTAATTTTCCAGTTTTCCATTTTAATATCACTTATTTCTGACACAGGCAAATGTCATATGCCATGAAAAGAATTACCATTGTACCAGTAACTTGCGTGTTATGACTAGGTTTCATGTGGAAGACTGTCCAAATTTACATAATCTAGAGTAATTTTTTAATTCTGAAGTAAGGACATTTTAAAATTAATTGCTAAAGGTTGTTTTATTGGACATCCATTTTATGGGAGTTTAGAGAGTAGAAAAAAGTAATCTCTAGCGTCATCCCATGAAGTTGTCAAAAGTTCTGGCATGCTTATTAGCAACATATTAATGCCAAGTATTGAGTATCTAATTTCTGTTAAAAATGTTTGCCTATCCCCTACTGTTTACTACAGTAATAAATTTTTGCATCTATTTTAAATAACACTGAAGAAAATTATATTTCAAGAAATGGAGCAGTGACATGGAAAATAGAAAATTGGTTTTGCAATGTGTTACATAATTGGTTGCATTAAGAATTTTCTCCCTTTTGTTTATCATAAGCTAATGTAAAAGGTAACAAATTCCTTGAGCTAACACTGGTTGGGAAGGAAGTAGTAGGTGATTAGGAATATAACAGGATGTCTGCCTAAAATGGTCAGTTTCACCAGTTAATACTTGAGAACTGATTATATGTGCAGGATGTGTCATAAGATGCTATAAGGCTTAAATACTCAAGGGTTTTTTTACTTATCTGGAAGTGTACATTCCCTTATTGGTAATAAAAAGTACTTCATCTACTTAAGTATTTACTGTGTTACATTAGTTACAATGCCCAAGATCAGCACAGTAACTTTAAACTACAATATATATGCTTGATCAAGTACTTCAAAAATGTATACTTCTCTAAAATAGCTGTTAAATGTTTTAAGAATATTTCTCTAAAGTACTGAAAATCTTGTTCGTTTGGTTTGAAAGGGTTTTAGTATTTTCCATGTTTAAGATTACCTTTTTATTAGGCTCTGAAACATTCATGAAGGAGCTGTTCTCTCCTGAGCTGTTTAATTATCTGACCTGGAACAATTCATGTTGCAAACAAATGTCTCTTAGGAATTATTCCTTCAGTATAAAATTAAATACTTTAAAGCAGGAAATTAAGCCAAGGAAAGACATGGGTAAGAAATGTTCTCTCCCAAGCTTTGTAAGCCTTGTTATGGTGCTTTAAAATGAACTCTTTAAGGACTGCAACATCTAAGAAACCACTTGTGAATTTATTATGTATCCAAAAATAGTGTTCTCAGATGTAACGTTCACCTGGTGGAATGGACCACCCTAATCTCAAAGTACAGTGGTAACGCAATCAAACAGCTTTTGAAAGTCAAAAGAACTTTCAGACTAATAGCCGTATAACCCTGTCTAAAACTAATGCCACTGCAAATTGTCATTGCAAATCCTTTGGCCTTCCAAGTTGTGGGAGTAGAAGAGGAGTGAAACAGATTAGCTACTTCTGTTTCAGCTGCATTTCATACAGCAGTGGTAGGTGGTATTATGTTGATAGTATTCGCCCAGCAAGAAACTACATAAGCAATATACATCTGACATTTGAGTTATTATTTTGTGATACTTAATAGTTTTATATTCCCAACTCTCAATTTTTAGAGTAATGAATGGAATTTTTTTCTTTCTTTCCAGAAACCTATTTTAAGCTTCGGATTATGAACCCCTGTAGGTTAGTGGTCTTCACCTGAAGAAGAGTTACCTAACTCAAAAAATAAGTTTTGTGGCCAAAGTGACTCTCTTCTGTAATCCCAGCACTGTGGGAGACCAAGGCGGGCAGATCGCTTGAGCCCAGGAGTTTGAAACCAGCAACATGGCAAAACCCTCTCTCTACAAAAAAAAAAAAATAGAAAAATTAGCCAGCATGATGGTGTGGGTCGCAGTGCCAGCTTATCCAGAGCTATTGTGGGAGGATCACCTGAGCCCACAGAGGTTGAGACTGCAGTGAGCCATGATCATGCCACTACAGTCCAGCCTGGGCGACAGTGAGACCTTGTCTCAAAACATTTGGGGACTAAATATAGATAATAAACTAATGTACTTTTTTTGGGTAAGGTAAGGTTGGTTCACAAAACTTAGTCACTGTCATTATTACCGTCTTTACCACCAACAGGTAGATAAGAAAGGAATTCACACATGCTAGAATACTAAAAGGGTTATATCCTTTCTCTAACCGCTCAATCTGTTGAGACAGGTGTTTATTGTGCCTACCATGTGCTAGGCACAATAAAGTTGAAGAGTACCATATGGAATAAATTATGCTTGTGCTCAAAGAGCTTAGCTGTATGGGAAGAGGCAGATACACAGTTAATTTTAGAGAAAAATTCTATCAATAGTTTATTTCACACTTGAATGAGGAAAGAAGCTGGACATGCAGATCTAGAGGAAGAGCAGTTCAGGCAGAGGTTAAGTGCATCTTCATAGGGATGGGTATCTCAGATTCAAATGAGGTAGGGTATGATGTTAAGACTTTAGAAGTGGGCGGGGACCAGATTATGTGTAGTCTTAGAGATTTTACTCTAAACACACTGGGAAGACTGGAAATTTAAAAGACGATACTTGCTATTATGTGGAAAAATTACTGTATGGGGCAAGAGTGTGGGCCGGAAGAAAATAGGAGCCCATTGCTGAAGTCTGGATGAAAGATGATGGCGATTTTTGGACTAGGACGGGAGAAGTGGGTAAGATCAAGATAAGGCCAACAAGGATTTGCTTATGAGTTGAAATTGGGAGTTACGAAGGAGAGAAGCATCCAGGATGGCTCTCGGATTTCTTACTGAGTAACTGGTAGACAGTGGTATCATTAAATGAAATGAGAAGACTAGGAAAGTTTTTTTTGGTAAAAGAAACAGTGTACTAGGAGCTTGAAATAAATGAGAGTGATATCACAGAAACGAGTATTTCAAACAGGAAGTATTAATCAACTGAATGCTGCTGAGAGGTTAAATAAGGGCAGAGAAGGGCCCTAGGATTTAGCAAGATACAAGTCTTTGGTAATGTTAATAAGCATTTTCAGTGGAATGATGGAGATATTCCAGCTCTTCTATTGAACTATCAGTAATTTCATTTAAATAATTATCCTTATTTTCTCATTATAAATTAAAGATTTTGGGGTTTTGTTGTTGTTGTTTTGAGACAGAGTTTTGCTATTGTTGCCCAGGCTGGAGTGCAGTGGAATGATCTTGGCTCACTGCAACCTCTGCCTCCCGGGTTCAAACGATTCTCCTGTCTCAGCCTCCCGAGTAGCTGAGACTACAGATGTGCACCACCACGCCCAGCTGATTTTTGTGTTTTTAGTAGAGACAGAGTTTCTCCATGTTGGCTAGGATGGTCTCGATCTCCTGACCTCGTAATCTGCCTGCCTCTGCCTCCCAAAGTGCTGGGATTATAGACGTGAGCCACTGCACCCGGCCTAAAGGTTTTTTTAAAAGTCCTTTATTTGGTCGTTGTGGAGGTAGTAAGAATACTAAACATGAGATTTTTAAGGGTACAATAGAGTATTGTTAACTACAGGCACATTATGCAGCAGACCGCTAGAACTTTTTCATCTTGCATAACTGACTTTATAAATTGATTAGCAACTCCCCATTTCCCCAACCCCCAGCCCCTGGCAACCATTTTATTCTTTGCTTCAGTGAGTTTGACTATTTTAGATGCCTCACATAAATGATCGTGCAGTATTTGTCCTTACCTGAAAGTTTTCTTTTTTCCATCTTCTGAATGTTAAGTAGAATAACTTAGGAAATTTTGAAATAAAGCCAACTATAACTCCAGACATTAATAACAAACAGCTTTCTATAAAATGTCTTTTCCTATAAAATATTTTAAAACCAGTGTGTTTACTAACACTGTGTGTGTGTGTATTTATATATATTTTATTATTATTTTTCAGATGGAGTCTCGCTCTTGTTGCCTAGGCTGGAATACAGTGGCGCGATCTGGGCTCACTGCAGCCTCCACCTCCTGGGTTCAAGCGATTCTCCTGCCTCAGCCTCCGAAGTGGCTGGGATTACAGGTGCGTGCCACCACGCCCAGCTAATTCTTTAATTTTTAGTAAAGACGGAGTTTCACCATGTTGGCCAGGCTTGTCTTGAACTCCTAGCCTCAGGTGGTCTGCCTGCCTCAGCCTCCCAGAGTGAGCCACTGTGCCTGGCCTAACACTGTATATTTATAAGCATTTAACTTTAAAGTTTTTCTTTGATGCCTATTAACTATAAAATGGTTGAAATCCATGGCTTTACCTAACATTTGTATATCCCCACAGAAGCTGTCAATTTTTCCTCGTTGATGAAGAATGAGTTTTTTATATGTAAACAAAGCCCTTTTGGTTTATCAACTTGCATGATATCTCAGAATATCATTATAGCTAGATGTTAATATAAAAATCATGAATTATAGAAAAGTTTGGGTTTGTCTAGAAGAAATGAACCAGTTCAAATATAAACAATATTGAAAGATTGTATTTTGAGTAATCTCAAATTCACAGTAGAATAACAATACATCTGAAATTACCATGTTTTATTAGGTTGGTGCAAAAGTAATTGCAGGTTTTGCCATTGAAGGTAATGGAAAAAACTGCAGTTACTTTTGCGCCAGCCTAATATCTGAAAGTACATACCTGGCTTTACATATTTGAACGCTCATGAAGCAAAAATAACTGAATTTACAGGCAATCATATCTGAGAAGTAATGGCCATTTTTCCTCAATAGAAAATCAGGAAACAGTTGAGTGAGATTGTACTTCCATGGAAAAAATAATGAATTCTAGGAATTAGGTTGCTATCTTTTTTTTTTTTTTTTTTTTTTTTGAAAGAGAGTCTTAGTCTGTCACTCGGGTTGGAGTGCAGTGATGCAATCTCGGCTCACTGCAACCTCCGCCTCCTGGATTCAAGCAATTCTCCTGTCTCAGCCTCCCAAGTAGCTAGTATTATAGGCATCCGCCATCACGCCTGGCTACTTTTTGAATTTTTAGTAGACAGGGTTTCACCATGTGGTCAGGCTGGTCTCAAACTCCTGACCTCAGGTGATCCACCTGCCTCGGCCTCCCAAAGTGCTGGGATTACAGTCGTGAGCCACCGTGCCCAAGGTTGTTATCTTAATAGATGCCACTTTCAGCTTCCTGGGAAAGAGGAGTGTGGTAGAGTAGAAAGACCTGGGAAATAGGCGACCTGCATTATATAGTTGACTAAGAATTGAGATCTTGCAACTTAATCTGTCTGGGGTTCATTTTTTTTACTTGAGTGATTCTTTTTAATCTCAGGTATATGAAACAGAAAATCATAATCCTTGCCACCTGGCATACTAGCATGTCTTTTCAGTTTACTTTCCATGTATTTAGTTACATGTATATTTTGAAAAAATAATATGCATATGCCTATTTTTAACTTTTTTTTTTTTTTCTTTGAGACAGAGTCTTGCTGTGTCACGCAAGCTGGAGTGCAATGGCACAATCTTGGCTCACTGCAACCTCCACCTCCCGGGTTCAAGTGATTCTTCTGCCTCAGCCTCCTGAGTAGCTGGGATTACAGGCATTGGCTACCATGCCTGACTAATTTTTGCATTTTTAGTAGAGACAGGATTTCGCCATGTTGGCCAGGCTGATCTCAAACTCCTGACCTCAGGTGATCCACCTGCCTTGGCCTCCCAAAGTGCTGGGATTACAGGTGTGAACCACCACCCCTGGCCTTTAATTTTTATAAATAACAAATTTTATTGATAAATAATACTTGTACATATTTATGAGGCATATGTAATTTTTTTTACATGCATAGGTTGTATAGTGATCAAGTCTGGCTATTTAGGGTATCCTTCACCTTGAGAATTTATCATTTCTATGTGCTGGGAATGTTTCCAGTCCTATCTTCTAGCTATTTTAAAATATACAATATGTAGTCACACTACTCCACTGTGGAGCATTAGAATTTATTCCTTCTGTGTATTTATACCCATTAACCAACCTTTCTTCAACCACCGCACATAAACACCCTTCTCAGCCTCTGGTATCTATCATTCTAATCTCTATCTCCATTACATCAATTTTTTTAGCCCTCACATGTGAGTAAGAACATGTGATATTTGTCTTTCTGTGCCTGGCTTATTTCACTTAACATAATGACCTCTGGTTCCATCCATGTTGTGGCAAATTGACAAGGATATCATTATTTTCTATGACTGAATAGTATTCGTGTGTGTACACACCACATTTTCTTTCTTTATTCATTCGTCTGTTGATGGACACAGGTTCTTTTCATATATTTGCTGTTGTGAATCATTCTACAGTAAACACGGTGCAAGTATCCCTTTGATATACTGATTTTTTTCTTTTTGATAAATATTCAGTAATGGGATTGCTGGATCATATGATAGTTCTCTTTTTAGTTCTTTGAGAAATCACCATACTGTTTTCCATAATGACTGTACTAACTCACATTCCTATCAACAGTATGTAAGAGTTCCTTTTTCTCTGTCCTTCCTAGCATCTGTTATTTTTGTCTTTCTGATAATAACCATTTTAACTGGTGTAAGATGATATGTCATGGTGGTTTTGATTTCCATTTGTTTGATGTTTAGTGATGTTGTACATTATTTCATGTACCTGTTGGCCATTTGAATGTCTTTTGAGAAATGTGTGTTCATAAATCATTTGACTACTTTTTAATGGGTTTTTTTGTTTTTTTTTTTTTTTTTTAAAAACTCAGCTGTTTAGTTGAGTTCCTTATATATTCTGGATATTAGTCACTTGTTGGATGAGTAGTTTGCATATATTTTCTCCCATTCAGCAAGTTGTCTTTTTACTCTGTTGATTGTTTCCTTGTCGTGCAGAAGCTTCCTAGTTTAATATAATCCCATTTGTGTATTTTTGTTTTTGTTGCCTGTGCTTTCAAAGCCTTAACCATAAAATCTTTGCCTATGCCAATGTCCTGAAGCATTTCCCCATGTTTTCTTCTAGTACTTTTATAATTGTATGTGGTATGTTTTAAGTCTTTAATCCATGTTGAGTAGATATTTGTGTATGGTGAGAGATCGAGGTCCAGTGTCATTCTTCTGCGTATGGATATCCAGTTTTCCCAGCACCACTTATTTAACAGGGTATTCTTTCCCCAACATGTGGATTTATTTCTGAGTTCCCTACTTTGTTTCATTAGTCTTTGTGTCTATTTTTTACCAATGCTGTGCTGCTTTGGTTGCTATAGCCTTGTAATATTTTTGAGGTCAGGTAGTATAATGCCTCTAGCTTTGGTGGTTTTTGTTTTTGCTCAGGATTGCTTTGGCTATTTGAGCTCTTTTTGGTTTCAAGTGAATGTTAGGATTGTTTTTTTCTATTTCTGTGAAAATGACAGTGGCATTTTGATAAGGACTGCATTGAATCTGTAGATGCTTTGTGTAGTATGGTCATTTTAACAATATTCTTTAATCCATAAGAATGGATGTCTTTCAATAAGTTCTTTCCATTTCTTTCATCGGTGTTTTGTAGTTTTCCTTGAAAAGGTCTTTCGCCTACTTGGTTAAATTTATCCCTATGTATTTTATTTGATTTTTGTACCTGTTGTAAATAGGATTGCTTGGTTGATTTCTTTTTCAAATAGTTTGTTATTGGTGTATAGAAACACTAGTGATTTTTAAAGTTCATTTTGTATCTTGCAACTTTACTAAATTCATTTATTAGTTCTAAGAGTTTTCTGGTGTAGTCTTTTCTATGTATAATATCATGCTGTCTGCAAACAAGGACAAGTTGACTTCCTCTTTTTGAGTTTGGATATCTTTTATTTTTTTCTCTTGCCTAACTGCTATGGTGAAACTTCTAGTACTATGTTAAATGACAGTGGTGGAAGTAGGCATGCTTATCGTGTTCCAGTTTTTAAATAAAAAGCTTTCCATTTTTCCCCATTCACTATGATGTTAGCTGTGGGTTTGTCATATATGGTCTTTATTATGTTGAGATACTTTCCTTCTGTACCCAATTTGTTAAGAACTTTTATCATAAAGAGATGTGAAATATTATCAAATGCATTTTCTGTGTCTTTTGAGGTGATTGTATGGTTTTGTCCTTCATTCTGTTGATGTGATGTTTCACTCTTGTGGATTTGCATATGTTATACCATCCTTTCATCCTTGGGATAAACCCCACTTGATAATCGTGTATTATCTTTTGAATGTGCTGCTGGGTTTGGTTTGCTAATATTTTCTTGAGGATTTTTGTGTCTGTGTTTATCAGGGAAATTGGCCTGTAGTTTTCTTGTTTTGTTGTATCCTCTTCTGGTTGTAATATCAGGATGATGCTGGCCTCATAGAATGAGTTAAAAAGAATATCTTCCTCAGCCAGACATGGTGGCTCCCGCCTATAATCCCAACACTCTGGGAGGCCGAGGTAGGTGGATCACCTGAGGTTAGGAGTTTGAGACCTACCTGGCCAACATGGTGAAACCTCATCTCTGTTAAAAATTCAAATTAGCTGGGTGTGGCAGCATGCGCCAGTAATCCTAGCCACATGGGAGGCTGAGGCAGGAGGAATGCTTGAAACCAGGAGGCAGAGGCTGCAGTGAGCTGAGATCACACCACTTCACTCCAGCCTCAGTGACAGAGTGAGACTGCAGCTAAAAACATATATATGTGTGTGTGTGTGTGTGTATATATTTTTTTTTATCTTGTATATCATATATATATATGATGATGATGCCGTTGCACTCCAGCTGGGGCAACAGAGTGAGATTTGTTCTCAAAAAAGAAAAAGAATACCCTCCTCAATTTTTTGAAATAATTTGAAAAAAAAAATGGTGTTAGTTCTTTTTTTGTAAATTTGGTAGAATTCAGCAATGAAGCCATTCAGTCATGGGCTTTTTTTTGTTGTTGGGAGACTTTTTATTACTGATTTATTACTCATTATCAGTCTATTCAGGTTTTCTATTTTTTCCTGATTCAATCTTGGTAGATTGTGTATATACAGGAATTTATCCATTTCCTCTATGTTTCCCAGTTTGTTCATGATAATCTGTGACAATCTTTTGTGTTTTTGTGGGTATCAGTTGTAATGTCTTCATTTTCTTTTCTAAGTTTATTTGAGTCTTCTGTCTTCCTTTTTTTTTTTTTTTTCTTGGTTAGACTAGCTAGTAGTGTATTGATTTTGTTTATCTTTTAAAAAAGTAAAATTTTTGTTTTATTGATTCTTTGTATTTTTTATGCTCTATTTTGTTTAGTTCTCTAATCTTTATTTCTCTCCTATGAACTTTTGGGTTTGCTTGTTCTTGCTTTTATAATTCTTTGAGGTACATCATTGGATTGTTTATTGAAATCTTTCTTCTTTGATGTACGCATTTATTGCTACAAAATTTCCTCTTAGCAGTGCTTTTGCTATATCCCATAGGTTTTGGTATGTTGCGTTTGATTTTCATTTGTTTCAAGAGCTTTTTAAAATTTTCTCCTTAGTTTCTTGACCCAGTGGTCATTGAGAGCATGTTGTTTAATTTTTATGTATTTGTGGAATTTTTTAAGTTCCTTTTGTTATTGATATCTGGTTTTATTTCATTGTGGTCTGAGAAAATACTTGATATGATTTCTGTTTTTCAAAAATTGTTAAGACTTGCTTTGTGTCCTAGCATATGGTCTATCCTGAAGAATGTTCCATGTGCTGATGAGAAGAATGTGTATTCTGGAGCTGTTGGATGAAATGTTCTGTATATGTCTGTTATGTCCATTTGGTCTATAGTGCACTTTAAATCCATGTTTCTTTGTTAATTTTCTGTCTATATGAACTGGTTAATGCTGAGAGTGATGTGTTGATGTCCTCAACTATTATTGTATTGGAGTCTATCTCATCTCTCCTTTTAGATCTAATAATATTTGCCTTATATATGTGAGTGCTTAGGTGTTGGGTATATATATGTTTAAAATTTCCCTATCCTATTGCCGAATTGATCCCTTTGTTATTACATAATGACCTTCTTTGTCTCTTTTTACTATTTTTGACTTAAAGTCTTTTTTATCTGATATAAATAAAGCTACTCCTGCTTGCTTTTTTAACCCATTTGCATGGGTGGATATTTTTCCATCCTTTGACTTTTAGACTATATGTGCTTTTATAGATAGATTAGTTTTTTGTAGGCAGCATATAATTAGGTCATGGTTTAAAAAAAAAAAATCCATTCAGCCGTCTATATCTTTTAAGTGCAACATTTAATCTGTTCAAATTCAATGTTATTAATATGTAAGAACTTATTCTTGTCATTTTATTCATTGATTTCTGGTCATTTTATATATCCTTGTACCTTTCTTCTTATTTCTTGTTTGTCATTGTGGTTTGATGGTTTTCTTTATTGGTAACTTTTGAGTCCTTGCTGTTCCTTATTTGTGTGTTTACTCTACCAGTTGATTTTATACATTTATGTGTTTCATGATGGTAGATAATATCCTTTCACTTCTAAATGTAGGACCCTTCAGAGCACATCTTGTAGGACCAGTCTAGTGGTGATGGATTCCCTCAGCTTTTGCTTGTCTGGGTAAGACTTTATTTTTCCTTCATTTATGAAGGATAACTTTGCTGGGTATAGTATCCTTGGCTGATGGTTTTTTTTCTTCCAGCACTTATATATCATCCAATTTTCTCCCGGCCTGTAAGGTTTCTGCTGAGAATCTACTGTTAGTCGATGGAGGTTCCCTTATAAGTGACCAGATGCTTTCTCTTGCTGCTTTTAGAATTATCTCATTGTTTTTCACTTTGACAGTTTGACTATAATGTATGGAGGTTTTTTGAATTGTATCTGCTTGGGGATCTCTAAGCTCTCTGAATCTGTATGTGTAAATCTCTTGCTAGATGGGAAGTTTTTAGCTATTATCTTGTGAAATAGGGTTTGTATCCCTTTGGTTGACTCTTCACCTTCTGGGACACTGAAATTTTGAATATTTGGTTGCTTTATGGAGTCCCATGTGTCATGTATGCTTTGTTCATTCTTTTTTATTCCTTAAAAAAAATTGGGTTATTTCAAAAGACTTGTCTTCAAGTTCTGAAATTCTTCTGCTTGTTCTAGTCTATTGTGGAAGCTTTATATTGTATTTTTTATTTCATTCAATGAATTCTTCAATAATTTTTGTTGAGTTCTCTTTTATGATACCTATCTCAGCTAAATTTCTCATTCATATCCTGAATTGTTTTTCTTATTCTTTATATTGTTTATCTGTGTTCCCCTGTATCTCACTGATACTTTTAATATCATTTTGAATTGTTTTTCTGGGATTTCATAAATTTCTTTTTCATTGGAATCTGTTGTTGGAGAATTACTGTGTTCCTTTGCAGGTGTCATATCTCTTTGCTTTTTCGTGTTTCTGTGTCCTTACATTGATATCTGTGCATCTGGTGTAATAGTCACTTCTTCCTCTTAGAGGAGGACTTTTTCCTGATGATGTATCTATAATGTTTGTTGGGTAGGACACTTTGGCTTTGATTATGAGTGTGTGCAGCAGTGTAGTTTGTGTATTATTTATTTGGCTATAAATAGCATCTGTGGTGTATGTAGGTGATTTTCTCAGTGGCTTAGGGTGGTGTTGTTAGTGGAGGCCTTGGTGAAATTTTACTGGGAACAGAGACACCAGGTAGACTGCTCCTCTGGCCCCAGTGGTGGCCATGGAAGGCTGGACATTCCTGTCCGTGGGCCCCAGGACAGCATACACTGGCACTTGTGTTAGTTGCTTCAGGTAGGCCACTTCTTGGGCCTTCCAGTACCTTGCTTGGGTGCCAGCAGTGGCATTGGTGGCCTGGTGTGTGGGCAGGTTGTTGAGCTCCTGGGCAGTGGGTGGTATGTGAACAAGGCAGTGGTAGTGACAGAACAACTCCCTAGCTCCCAAGTGGTTCACACTGGTGTTGGAGGTGGCTGCAACAGGTACTCAGGCCCACAGGTGATGCATTCAGGTGGGTGCCAGCTGTGGTGGTGGCAGGTTGGGTGGTCCCATCCTTAGGACCCTGGGAGGAGTGCTCAGGTGCCAATGATGATGGATGAGGCAGGGTGATCCCAGGCCCCAGATGGCATTCTCAGGCACTGACCAGAGGGTGGAGCTGGGCTGGGCAGGCCTGTCCTCAGGTCCCTCAGTGGTACATGTGGGCACTGGCTATTGTTGGCAGAGGCAGAGTGATCCCCAGGCCCCCAATGGAATGCTCAGGTGAGGGTCACAGCAACTGTGGGGATGGCAGGGTTGCTTTCAGTGGTAGCAGCAGAAGGCAGGTGGCTGAATAGCACATGATTTGGCCTCAGGGTATGGCTGTGGATAGGATAGCCTGTCCTCATGGCACTCATAAATGTGCCACAGCCCTGCTTCTGGGGACAACAGGATTATTGCCAATGGCTCCCACTTCAGCCCTGGCAGCAGTAGCCAGCAGTGGCAGTGGCTGTAGGCAGGGCATGTCAATGGGACTCCAGGAATGTGGAGATGCAGAGACTGTTGGGCCCCATGGCAGGATGCAGTCTAGTGGAGACTGGGCTGTCAGTATCCAGCCATGGGATGCGTGGGACCTAGCATGAGTTTCCTCTTTGGAGCAAGGGTGTTGTATGGTATGGTCTCCAGGCAGTTCCCTATGTTAGTCTCAGGGCCTGTGAAGGTAAGGGACTCTCCTTTGTCTAGGATTGTGGGAGTCCTCCATAGGAATGTGGACCATGAGCAGTCTCTCACTTACCCTTTCTCCACATTGAGCAGCCTCTTTAGGCTACCAGCCAATCCTAGCTCTGCCTTGATTCCCTCTCCTTCTTTGCCTTAGGTGTTTCCTGTCACTTCTATGTTGAATTCTAGTTTTCTTTCTTAGACGATCCATTCAAAGTATGATTATCTGCTTGCTATTTTTGGTTCTTTGTGGAGGAGACAAGTATCAAATGCCTCTACTCAGTCCTCTTGAACCTGTCCCTCTGACACTCTACCTTTTTAAACTATGCTTTTATCCATGTTATTTTTAAATCTAGTTTATTATTTCTGACTGTGGTTTTGTCACTTATATCTCATATACATGCCACAATTTACCTATTTATCCTGTGATAGACATCTGTGGAGGTTCCTTCCAAATCCTTACTACATAAATAATTCTGTGATGAATACTTTATCCGTATCTCCTTATGTACCTGTGGAAAACTAATTCTGGTGTGTATATCTGGAAATACTGGGTCTTAGGGCATAGTACTTAATTTCACCAAGTACTGCCAGATAACTCATCAAAATGGCTGTACTGTTTATGTTCCCACTAGTTGTGCATGAGTCCAGTTTTCTTTTATCCTTGACAGCCCTTGATAATATCTAACTTAACTTAGGTATCTTATTGTTATTTTTAATGCACGTTTTTATTCCTCTTGAGCTTGTACATCTCTTCATACATTTATTAGCCGTTTAGTTGTCCCTTTCTATGGACTATCTACTCTTCACAATCTGTTATTGTTTTTTTTTTTTACTGATCTATGTCAGGTCATTTGTACATTCTAGATATTAAACTCTTGTCTGTCTTATTTTAGATTTGCAACTATTCTCCAAAGCATTGTCTCTTATGTCCTTATTGAACATAAAACTTTCATTCTAATGATAAGTCTATTCTTTTTCCTCCTCATCACCGATACTTTTTAAGAACTCATTTAAGAAATCTTTTCCAACACAGAAGTGTTCTTTTATAGTTTCCCTTTTATATTTAGATCTTTATTTGGAGTTTATTATGGTGTATGATTTGAGGTAAGCATCAAACTTTTCATTTCTTTGTAATGAAGCACATTTTCTCAATTTCATCTACTAAATTATTATTCCCCACTGATTTGTGATGCTACCTTTTTTAACTACCATTTCTACAAAGGCAAGGGGTATATTTCCGGGTTCTCTAGTCTAGTTCTATTTGTTTCCTCACCGGTGCCACGTTGTGTTTTTATTACTGAGCTGAGTGATGTCTTCATGATAGGAGAATCTCTCCACCCAATTTTCTGCTCATTTTGAAAATTATTTTAGTATTCATGTATCTTTATTTTTCTGTATCAATTTTGCCATCAGTTTGTCAAGTTTCTTTAAGGTATTGTGGAGTTTTAATGGGAATTACATTAAATTCAGAGATAGATTTGTTTCGTTTTATGTGACTTGAGAATTTTTAGGTTTTTTCACGATAAAGATTTTGAGCATTCTTTCTTATATTAATTTCAAAATTTTTATAGCTTATGGTCTGTTATTTTCTAAAGTATTTTCTAGTTGTTATTATTGAAATAGAAGAATAATATTGATATTTACATACTGATTTTTATGTTTACCAACCTTGCTGAACCTTATTTATCAATAGTTGGTCTTTGATTCACGTGTGTGTGTGTGTGTGTGTGTGTGTGTGTGTGTGTGTGTGTGTGTTTGAGACGGAGTGTCGCTCTGTCGCCCAGGCTGGAGTGCAGTGGTGTGATCTTGGCTCACTGCAACCTCCGCCTCCCGGGTTCAAGTTATTCTCCTGCCTCAGCCTCCCAAGTAGCTTGGATTACAGGCACATGCCACCACACCCAGCTAATTTTTTGTATTTTTAGCAGAGACGGGGTTTTACCGTGTTAGCCAGGATGGTCTCGATCTCCTAACCTCGTGATCCTCCCACCTCAGCCTCCCAATCACCTGTGTTTTTAATGTGGATAATCATATCAAAAATACACACACATATTTATTTATTTATAAGCATCTCAAGTTTCTCCAGTAGGCGTGAAGTTCGTTACCAGTTTTGAGGAGTTAGCATTCATTAAATTATGAAAATTCTCTTCTGTTTTTGTCTTCTAAAAGCTCTTTAAAAATCAAAAATAGGTTTATGAAAATAGGTTTTATGAGCTATATTAAATATTTCTCAACCTAGTAAGATGAACATGTGTGTTCACATAGTGAGTTATGTGATGTTAAATCATCCCAACATTCTGGGAGAAACTCAGACTGATGATTATATCTTCCTTTTCAATACAATTTTGCATTTAATAGCCAATATTTTATTTAGAGGTTTGCCACCTATGGTTTTAAGTAAAATTGGGCTATAATTTTCTCTTCTTGGGCCATCTTTAATTGGTTTAGTTATCAAGGTTATTTTACATCATGAAATGAATAGGCAGCTTTCACTCTATTTCTGTTTATTACAACAATATAAACAATATGATACATCATTATATTTACGTATAATATGTAGCATGTTATACACATACGTATAATATGTTCTTGAAAGAACTCACTTGTAATGCTGTTTGGACTGAGACATTTTAAAGATAGTAAGATTTTTGAATTAATCTTGCAATTTCTTTAATGATTATTCATCCTTTCAAAAGCTTGTGCTATTTTGGCATTTTATTTGTTTTCAGAAATATACCTGATTTACATCAGCCTTCAAATTTATTAGGATATAGTTTGTGATATTCTTTTTATTTTTAATATCCATTATATTTATGATTATTCCCCTTTTTTGTTCTGTATTTGTTTATTATGTCTATCTAATTAGTCTTTCTAAATTTCCAGTTTGGGGCTCATCTTTATTATGTTTTTTGTTCTCTTATTGATTTTTGCCTTGATCTGTATGACTACTTTTATTCTCATTTCTTTAAATATATATTCTATGGCTCCTTTTCTAGTTTCTTGAATCATTTAAAAATTAAATTATAGTAAATTTGCTCAAAACTATATGAAAATTCTCTTTGGTATTTTCCTTATATAGATCTGCTGATAATAAATTCCTCTGGTATTTATTGGTCTGAAAATGTCTTTATTTCCTCTTCATTTTTGAAGGATATTTTCACTGGGTATATAAATCTAAGTGTGCTGTTATTTCCTTCCAGTGCATCAAAGATATTTTACTGTCTTGTGGTTTTTATTGTTTCTTTTGAGAAGTTAGCCGTCAATCTAATTGTTTTGCCTTTGAAAATTAGCTGTGTTTTTAACTTTAGCTGCTTTGAAAATGTTCTCTTTGTCTTTGGTTTTCCACAATTTTACTGTGATGTACCTAGATGTAGACTTTTAAAAATGCATCCTCTTGGCATCTTTTGGGTCTCTTGAATCTAAAGATTGATATTTCTCACCAGTTATAGCATAATATCAGATATTGTGTCCTTGGGTATTGCTTCTGCCATATTTTCTCTCTTCTTTTTTTCTGAAACCCCAAATAAGCATATATTAGACTTTTCATTGTATCCTATGTCTCTAACCTTAATTTTGATTTTCTTCTTCTTTTTTTTTTTTTTTTTTTTTTTTGCCTTTATATGCTTTATTTTGGATTTTCATTTGCCTTTTTTTTCCAGGTTTTATATTGTCACTTAGCTGTGTGTAATCCACTAGTAAGCCCATTGTAGTGAGTTGAATAATGTCACCCAAAATTCATGTATACTAAGTCCTCAGAATGTGACCTCATTTGGAAGCAGGGTCTTTGCAGATGTAATTAAAGATCTTAAGATGAAAGCATCCTGGATTTAGGATGGGCTCTAAATTCAATGATTGATTTCTTTATAAGAGAAAGGAGAGGAAAATTTGGACACAGACACACAGAGAAGAGGTCAAAATGAAGACAGAAGCAGAGATTGGAGTTTTGCTGCCATAAGCCAAGAAACCAAGAGCCAAGAAACACCAGAAGGTAGGAGAAAGGCAAGGAAGAATTTCCATTGTAAAGCCTTCAAAGAAAATGTAACCCTGCCAGCACCTTGGTTTCAGACTTCTGGCTCCAGAACTGTGAGAGAATAAATTTCTGTTGTTTTAAGCTACCAGGTTTGTGGTAGTTTGTTCTAGCAGTCCTAGGAAACAAATATCCCTATCCATAAAGTTATTTTCCAACATTTATAGGAAATTCCTGTGAGCCAGTTTGTCAATCAGCCATACATACCTTTGTTTTGTGTGTGTTTCTGTTTAAAAACAACTTATTTAATGTGTATTATTGATTCATTAAGGTTGACCTCATGGTCGACAGCACTGTAACTCATGCCTGAACATAGCTTACCTAACACACATATTTTCTCCCTAAGATACAGCCTTCCTACACTTAGGAACACTAGACAGCACTTTAGCACTGTGTTTTCAGGGCCATTACACAGCTAAGTCACCAACACAAAGCCCAGAAATGCAAACACTGTGGCACTAAATAGATCACAAGAAGAACAGTTGCGTATATTATGAGAGCTGAAACTAGAAGACAAAGCATCAGTCCTAGCTCGGAATGTGCACTTTGGGTTACTTAAATTTTTCATTAGTCTGTGCAAATGTATGTTCATGAATGACTGTGAAAGCACCAGAAATACTGATTTTCTGGTTACGAAT
The DNA here is from genome assembly GCF_008728515.1 of Papio anubis. NCBI lineage: Eukaryota > Metazoa > Chordata > Mammalia > Primates > Cercopithecidae > Papio > Papio anubis. The sequence goes on along the minus strand of NW_022159226.1, from coordinate 70,999 downwards.
ACATTTTAATGAGTAGGTGAATTTGCAAATATGAAATCTGAAAACAATGAGAGTCAAGTGTACAACTAATCCAGGTATGCATTAAACTTCCAGCTGGGAACTGAAAGTCAGATTTTATATAATGTCAAATATGAAACTATAGTACTATATGGAGTTTGAATACCATTAATTGCAGAAAATGATCTAACATTTTCAAAAATTGACGTTCCATGGTTTCTCACAGCTAGCCGCCTAAAGCCCCCACTTTAATGTGTCTTCTACATTGTACTATCTGTTTTTTTGTTTTGTTTTGTTGTTTTTTGTTTTTTGTTTTGAGATGGAATTTCACTCTTGTTGCCTAGGCTGGAGTGCAATGGCATGATCTCAGCTCACCGCAACCTCCGCCTCCTGGATTCAAGTGATTCTGCTTGCTAAGCCTCCCAAATAGCTGGGATTACAGGCACGTACCACCTTGCCTGGCTAATTTTGTATTTTTTTTTTAGTAGAGATGGGGTTTCTCCACGTTGGCCAGGCTGGTCTAGAACTCCCAACCTCAGGTAATCTGCCCGCCTCGGCTTCCCATGGTCCTGGAATTACAGGCGTGAGCCCCCGTGCCCGGCCTACATTGTGCTATCTTAACCCAAGTAAAAGGACACCTCCCTTCTTTCCTTACTTGTTTCTCACCTTTCCCTGGTAGGCTGTACCCTAGCCCTACACACTTTTCTTTAACAGAGTCCCGGCTCTCTCTCCTTGTCTCCAGTGACACAGGTTTGGGGTCTGCTGTCACCACCACCATTATAACTTATTTGCTTATAATGCAGCAAAAAAAAAAAAGGGGGTTGAAGGCTGAGCAGATAGCTTGGCTTAGATGCAAACTGGAACATTTGTTATAATAGTCAAAAGCTAAAACTAATCCAAACAATTCAATAATCTTAACATCAGTCTTCTCTCTTGTTTTTTCTCCAGGTACTTGTTAATAATTTGTATTTTATACTTGTGCCAGGGACAGAATCCAGCCAGTTTCCTCTTTCCTGTGACTTTGAATCAATATATTTAAGGGTTTGGGTTTTTTACTTATTATTCTTTTTTTTTTTTTTCTTTGAGACAAGGTCTCACTCTGTTGCCCAGGCTGGAGTGTAGTGGCGTGATCATGGCTCACTGTGACCTCGGCCTCCCAGCCTCAAGAAATCCTCCCAACTCAGTTTCCTGAGTAGCTGAAACTATAGGTGCACACCACCACACCTGGCTAGTGTTTGTGGGGGTTTTTTTGTTGTTGTTTTTTTTTTAAGAGATGGGATCTCACTATGTTGCCCAGGCTGGTCTCGAACTCCTAGCCTCAAGCAATCCTCCCACCTCAACCTTTCAAAGTGCTGAGATTATATGCCTGGACCACCGTGCCCATTGCGAGGGTTTGGTTTTTTATAGTGCTTCTATCTGGCAAATCAGGTACAGAGGAATAGATTATAAGATGGTTTTGAAAAACACAGAGAAACCCAGATGAGACCTACAGATTCATAATGACAGAAGACATATTTTTGCAACTTCCTTTTAAATCTCCTCTGCAGAGTCCTGTCCTCATTTAGCCCAGACCATAAGAAAGGATATAACAGACACTGTCACGTTAGTTGAAAGCAGGAAATTTATATTGGCCAGTGATTTCTTTCTGTAAGCTTGAACAAAGTAAAGCCTCATGCTCCATAAACTCTTCTCATGCTACCCATATATATAGGTTCACTCACTGTCCATAGAGCAGTTAAAAATGATCATTGTTTGGGCAGAGAAGCTACAAGTTTTTGGATTGTTTTATTTTGTAGAGCAAAATATTTACTGAAGATGCCTGCAGGGGAGGTTACAACAATCTCCATAATTTAGAGAGGACTCTGTCAATAAAATGGCATTTTGTCTTGTCTTCGCCAAAACTGCTATTTTTGGAAGGTTTTTCCTTAATTTTTGGAAAGCTTTTCCTACCTTAGTTTGAAGCTTTTGGGAGGGCTCTTAGTGACTTCATTCTCTGGTTTAGGTCACTTATGGCTATACCCCCATATCAACAGACTTCTTATCAAGATATTTTAATTTTTCACTAGTTAAATGTCCATTTTTGTATAAGAGTGCATGACATTTAATTATAGCAAGTTATTTGGCTTTTTTATCATAATATCCAAGAGTCAGAGTGAGGGCGCAGGACAAAAAGCAAAGTGCTTAGAAATGTGCTTTCAGTCAATATAGGAGTGGGGGTTCCATGACTACTATGATACAGCTACAGTCCTAGAGTCATTATTCTGACTCAGTGAAGGAAAGGTGCTGAGCAGAATTGGGTGTAGCAGCATAGATACATCCAGATACTAAATGTGGCTAGAACCTCTGAGTCAGAAGTTTCTTCTGGATTGAACTCCATGGGTTCCCTCGTTTTAGCGAAAATGCTCTAGCTCAAACCCCCACATTTATGGAATAACCCTGGGAATACTTGGAGGTAATTCTTCATGGGATTACCCATGAAGAGATCCTGGTTCTCTACATGAATTAGCCTGTAGGTTTCATAATGTGGTGTTTTGTTTTGTTTTGTTTTTGAGATGGAGTTTCACACTGTCGCCTAGACTAGAGAGCAATAGCGTGATCTCAGCTTACTGCAACCTCCACCTCCCAGGTTCAAGCAATTCTCCTACCTCAGCCTCCTGAGTAGCTGGGATTACAGGCATGCGCCACCACGTCCAGTTAATTTTGTATTTTTGGTAGAGACGGGGTTTCTCCATGTTGATCCAACTGGTCTTGAACTCCTGACCTCAGGTGATCCTCCCGCCTCAGCCTCCCAAAGTGCTGGGATTACAGGCGTGGGCTACTGAGCCCGGCGTGTCATAATGTTTTAATAGTTATGTGCACACACATATATTTATTTTTTATCTGTTATGTTTGTCTTTTATCTTGAAAGACAATCTCAGATGACATTTCTTATGCCTTCTCCTTAAATTACTTCTATAGTTTTGAGGCCTACTATTAATCTGGCAGTGTAATTTTTTTTTTCTGTATGCATTTTCATATGGCTTAGAAAATTATTCTGCAAATAATACATGTTCATTGGTTAAAAAAAAAAAAAAAAAAACTCAAGGTACACAGGATATATCATGAAAAGCAAAAGAATCAGGCTGGGCACAGTGGCTCACGCCTGTAATCCCAGCACTTTGGGAGGCTGAGGTGGGTGGATCACCTGAGGTCGGGAGTTTGAGACCAACCTGACCAACATGGAGAAACCCCGTCTCTGCTAAAAATACAAAATCAGCCGGGTGTGTATGCCTGTAATCCCAGCTACTCGGGAGGCTGAGGCAGGAGAATCGCTTGAACCTGGGAGGCGGAGGAGCCTGGGCAACAACAGTGAAACTCTGTCTCAAAAAAAAAAAAAAAAAGCAAAAGAATCTTGACCTTAGATATAATCATTATCAGTAGATTTTTTTCTGTCCTTCCAGAAACTCTGTGCATATAAAAACATATAATTTTTGCATAAACGGGGTCCAACTAAATGTTCTGCCACTTGCTTTGTATCTAATGTGTATATCTTAAATAGATATAAAGAAGGCACAGCAAGACAGGGCCCATCATACAGTATGACATTTCACAACATTGTATTCTTTTATTCTTGACTACAACATAGTGTGCCTTTAAAGTGACCTTTTGTTTTAGTATGTATGGCAGGAACACAAGAGTTTTACAATAAACAATATCTTACAATAATGACTCATTATTTGGAGGGAAAAAATCCTAGCAAATATCTTGGGAAAATGTCATCGTGCATCTGGTGGTCAGCAAACTTGGAGTGAGATTCCTGTCTAGTTCTGTGGCATTCCATATTCAGTCTCACAAAGAATGGGATTGTGAGAAAACTCATTTTACCAGTGGGATATTTCACAAAAATTTTTTTGACCAAGATACTCCCACCATTCTCAAGACCTATAATCTAGTTAGATTTGTAAACAGAAAGCTTAATGCTTATTATTTTTAGCACTGCAAATGTTTCCACTTTGGGCTTTTAGAAAAACAACTTCCATCAGTTAATTTTCATGCCTACTGTGTGCCAAGCTATGATGAATGCTTTTGATATATGTCATTTAATCTTCACTGCAACCTATGAGGTAAATACTGTTCTTTTCTGATTTCCTTTCTGTTAACAAAACAAAGGCACACAAAGGTTAAATAATGTGTTCAAGACCACATCACTAAGTGGAGAAGCTGAGCTTGAGACCAAGATCTGTGTCACTCCAAGACTGTATTCTAACCTCTGTGCTACCTAGCTTCTCCTGTGCAGTATTTTGTCCCTTGTCTTCCCACCTATTGCCCTTGCACCCTACTCAGCACATCTGCAGTGTTAGTTTAAACGGCATATTGCCTTTACCTTCTATTTGTTTCTTCTGAATCTCCCTTTTAGAAAACCCTGTCCTCATTCAGCTCAGACCGCCCTAGTACAAGAAAGGTCAGCAGACACTAGCTATTAAACTAAAAGTGGGGAGTTCACATAGGCCAGGTAGTCTCTTTCTGAAACTAGAACGAAGATAACCATCAAATGAATACCAACTCTGTAGGCAACGTATGCCTGTTTACAAAACACTGGCTTTTAGTATGACCTACATCCACAAAATAGTGGAAAATGAGTGTAACTCGGTAGCAGAATATGTTACAGAGAAACTCACCTTACCTGGTGAGTTTGACTCTTCTCCTGGGCTTAAGAAATTTGAATCTCAATTCTCTCTCTTAACTGTCATACTCCCAATTCTCCTTCCTATCTACCCAGTCTTTTCTCTCACAAACTTATGTTGTAAGCGTGTTCTTTTTCTTCTGCATTTGCATCCTTGAAATACTGTTTCATAGATGCTCATAGGCATGTGCAAGTGGGGAAGGCTGAGTGAAAGTACATACAGTGGAGTGTCTTGGTGTGTATGTGTATGGATGAGCAAATGGCATATTTGTGTGCCCAATTCACTCTCTGATATATGCTCTGGTATATGTTCAATAAATGTGATAAATAAGTGCTAATAAAGACACAAAATTCCTTTTCTGTAACAGAAATGTGGTAGTAGAGCTAGGGAATTTCTCTAAGGCTGTCTTTCTCCCTCACTAGCTAACCTGTGCCCTAGTCAAGGCTTGCAGTATCTCTTGTCTTGATCCTTACATACAGCTTCCAGATTAGTCCCCTAAACTTTTCTCTTTCAATTCATCCTAGTAGCCAATATCAGATTTGTCTCCCCAAAATTCTCTAATTGATAACCTACATATTATGAGCTGAATTATGTTGCTCTCCCTACTCCCCCCTAAATTCATACGTTGAAGCCCTAACCCTTAATGGGAATGTATTTGGAGATAGGGCCTCTAAGAAGATAATTAAGGTTAAATGAGGTAATAAGAGTGGGTTCCCAATCCAATATTGGTGCCCTTGTAAGAAAAGAAAGACAGACCAGATCTTTTTCTCTTTATGCCATCCGAGGAAAGGCCATGTGAAGACACAGTGAGAAGCAATTATCTATAAGCCAAGAAGAGAACCTTCACCGGGGACTAAATTAGTTGGCACCTTGATATAGAACTTCTAGCCTCCAGGACTGTGAAAAAATAAGTTTCTGTTGTTTAAAGCATCCAGACTATGTTATTTTTTTGTGGCAACCCTACCAGACTAGTATACTAGGTTAACTCCCTATTTTTCTGACTCTAGACTCCTTTATACCCCCTACCAAATCCAATCCTACCATAGTTACCCATCATCGCCAACTTGGCATTCTCTGCAGTCAAGTATGACTCTTCAGTGTTTCTTGGATACTAGCTTTTGTTCGTGGTGGCTCCTGCTTCAAAATAGGACCATGCCAACAGATTATTTCAACAGCCTCCCAGTTGGTCTCTGTGCCTTTCCTCTTCAGTTTATCTTCAGTCTACTCCTAGCACAGCTGTCAAGTGATTCCATTAAAGCTTGTCCAAATATCTTACTCCCCTGTCCAAAACCTCCCATTGGATTCCCATCTCACTCAGAGTAGATCATATTCTTAAAACGGCCCCCAAGACCCTGCCCAAAAAGTTCCCCTATTGTCTTTCTGACCCAATCACCTACTACTTACGTTCTTGTTCATTTCGCCCCCGCCATGTTCGTCTTCTTGCAGTTTCTCCAACCTGCCAGGCACATCCCTCCTCAGACTGTTGCACTTGCTGTTTTCTGTGTCTGGAATACTATTTCCCCTGGACAGCCACATGACTGCTTCCTTCATTTCTTCAGCCCTTTGCTCATATATGTCACCTTCTAAGAGACATGGTCCCTGACCAACCTATTTTAATTTGCACACACACATCCCACTTTCTGCTTTATTTTTCCATGGCCACCATCTGTCATACTATTTATTTTACTTTATTTTTTCTTATTTTCATGTCTTTAGAATGTAAGCTCTCTGAGGGTAGAGATTTTGTCAACTTTATTCATTGCTGTATTTCCAGTGACTAGAACAATGCCTGACTGTTCAAGAAAAACAAATTAAATGAATCCCAGGGCCTCTGCCTTTCTTTTCCTGTCTGATTTAATTTTTCTGGTTTACTATCCCAAACCTTTGTACTGTCACCTTCAATCTGTTCAGACGTCAGTTGTTCTATTTAACATGTGCTTGTTTTTTCAATCTTCCCAGCCAAATTGTAACTTTCTTGAGGGCAAAGACAACAGAGGATTTCTTTTCTGCAATCCACAGCTCCTAGCAGAGTGCTGGGCACGTAGTCAACATTCATTAGATTCTTCATGATTAGATTCTATCTACAGTAAACTAGAGTCTTTCAAGGTGAGGCTGCCTATTGGATAACTATAAAAAATTTCCAAAGGGGCAAACAAGTAGGCTAAAGGTATACTTCCTTCTTGAACACTCAAATTATTTATGATAGAGATTTTCATAGCCCGGAAAAGCCAAGCAAAGGGTCTGTTGTTTATTGAAAGCTTAAGGAAATATGAAAGATGAACAAGAATCATCAATAATTTCTCAGGTGATGTCTTAGGCCAATACAAGTATGGTTATTTCTTTTGTAATAGTCTGTCTCCTCACTCACCAGTTAAATCTGCTGAGAAGAGGATGAAAAAGCCGGATCCAGCTGTCTATCTAAATGCCAAGAGGTATACTTTGAGTTCTAGGGTGGAGTTCTAGAAGCTAATATCTACTTACAGAAAAGGGTCAGAAAAAAATGTTAATGTAGCCACTTTGGAAAACAGTTTGGCAGTTTCTCAAAAAGTTAAACACAAAGTTGCTGTATGACCCAGTGTTTCACACCTGAGTATCTACAAACAAGAGAAATGAAAACATATGTACACACAGAAACTTGTACACAAATGTTCATAACAGTACTCATAATAGCCCCCAAATGGAAACAACCTAAATGTCCATCAATGGAGGAATGAATAGATAAAATGTAGTTTGTTCATATGCTAGAATACAGAGCGATAAAAGAAAATAAATTGATACATGCTACCTGGATGAACCTCAAAAACACTATGTTAAGTGAAAGAAGCCAGATACAAATAACCACATGTTGTATGAATCCATTACATAAAATATTCAGAAAAGTAATGAGACAGAAAGTAGATTAGTGGTTGCTTGGTGCTGTGGCTGAGGGGGAGGAGTATTAACTATAAATGAGCGTGAAGATTCTTACTGGGGTGAAGAGAATGTTATAAAACTGATTTATGATGATGGCTGTGCCACTTGAGAGAGTTATTAAAAACCATTGATTTGGCCAGGTGCAGTGGCTCACGCCTGTAATCCCAGCACTTTGGGAAGCAAAGGCGGGCAGATCACTTGAGGTCAAAAATTCGAGACCAGCCTGGCTAACATGGTGAAACCCTGTCTCTACTAAAAATACAAAAAAATTAGCCAAAGATGGTGGTGCGCACCTGTAATCCCAGCTACTCAGGAGGCTAAGGCCCAAGAATCGCTTGAACCCGGGAGACGGTGCAGTGAGTTGAGATGACGCCACTGCACTCCAGCCTGGGTGACAGCAAGATTCTGTCTCCAAAAGAAAAGAAAAGAAACATTGATTTGTACACTTGAATGAATTTTGGAGCCTCACTCTGTTGCCCAGGCTGGAGTGCAATGGAGTGATCATAGCTCCCTGTATCTCCTGGGCTCAAGCGAGCCTCCCGCTTCAGCCTCCCCAGTAGCTATAGGTGTGTGCCTGGCTAATTTGAAAAAACTTTTTTTTTCTATAGACAGGGGTCTTGCTATGTTACCTAGGCTGGTTTCAAACACCTGGGCTCAAGTAGTCCTCCCACCTTGGCCTCCCAAAGCACTGGAATCATAACGCTTAGCCTAAAATTGTTTTTTTTTAAGTTAATATTACCTTTTTTCTGCTTGTAAAAGGAATGCATACTCAGAAAGTACAGAAAAGTATAGAAAAGTAAATAATACCTATCCAGAGATTAAAAATTAGCTATTTCTTTCTGGTCTTTTTTTTAAAAATGTGTGTGTTTTACACAGTTGATATCATTCTGTGTGCAATTTTATATCCTGATTTTCTGACTATTATATGATAAGCATTTACCTTCATCAAAGCCTTTTGATAAATATCAATTGCTGAGCAATATTTCATCATGGGGATATATTATAATTCATTCAACTACCCTCTATTGCTGGACATTTCAATTTTGTAAATAACACATGCTGAATATATTTGTACAAAAAAGTCACTAAGGCTAAACTAGATTTTTCAATCTAGTTTATTTCTGGTTCTCAGTCTATCTTACAAGTCTTGAATTTAGAAATATGACCTTGGTAATAGGGGCTTCCTTATCTTCAGTTGGTGAAGTGAGCCCTGCTGAAGTGCAGAGAATCACTCATGATTTCAAAATAGGGCAAGGGTTACAATAGAATGAAACTGGCTGGGCCTGCTTGCTCTGGTGAGAAGGCCATGCCAGTGTCAGGGACTGGGATCTGCAATAGAGGGTGAGGACTCCAGTGCAGCAAGAGGTCAGGAACAAGGCCAAGAGCCCTAGGAAAAGTGGCCAAGGCAACAGAGCAGGCTCCAGGGTGGCAGTGGGTAACCTATAGTCAAGAGTGGGCTGGAGTCTGGAAGCCAAAGGGTCTGAAGCAGAAAGAAGTCATCAGCTCTCCCAACTCCTGGCAGAAACAAAGGTAGATGGAAACACAGCACCGGGAACCAGAAGTGAACCCAGCCCTAGGGCAAAGACTGTTTGCTAAATGCTCTCTCACATGGTGACCCAAAGGAACTGTGTGCTGGTATATAGAAACTCTAGTTAACCTTCCTACCTATCCAGAGGTAGGACTGGAGTTAGAGCGTGTTAACCCATCAGTCTTGGTGTGAGAAACGTCATTTTAAATAAATAATTGTATAAAGGTAATGAATGGGTACAGATTTCAAATGCCTTGTGAAATAAAAGTAGTCACTTTCTCATCACTCATAGAAATTGACCATGAAGGTCATAAAATTGACTCTGGTGACGGCTGCACAAACGCAGTGACTATACTAGACATCACTGAATTGTACCCTTTAAATAGTTGAATTGTATTATACATGAATTATATCTCAATAAAGCTATTTTTAAAAAAGAAAGAAAAGAGAAACTGACCATGATGGGCTAGTCTTTTAATATCTAGAGGATGGGGCCTATGAACTTCTCCCCATGTTCAAAATCTCTACCCCATCTGCCTCCCAGGGAACATAAGGTTTCAACAGTGAGAACTGATTCCTCCGTATCATTCTATTGCTTCATCTAACCGTCAGGCTACTCTGAGATACCCAACTCCCAGGGCTAAGAAAGAGAAATGGTGGTTAAGAATACATGCTACTTGTCCCTGAAGGGTTTAGTGCATAGGCATTAAAGGCTGTGGAATGGCCCGGGCCCAGTGGCTCACGCCTGTAATCCCAACACTTTGGGAAACTGAGGTGGGTGGATCACCTGAGGTCAGGAGTTCAAAACTAGCCTGGCCAATATGGTGAAACCCCGTCTCTACTAAAAATATAAAAATTAGCCAGGCATGGTGACTAATCGGGAGGCTGAGGCACAAGAATCATATGAACCCAGGAGGCAGAGGTTGCAGTGAGCTGAGATCGCACCATTGCACTCCAGCCTGGGTTACAGAGTGAGACTCCATCTCAAAAAAAAAAAAGTCTGTGGAAAACCAAGTTGTGGAATCCATATATTATACACATAGAAAAAGCCTAAGCAAAGGAAAAATCTTTAGCAGAAATTAAAATGCTAACAGCAGTGTAAGAGAAAGGGGAGAATGATTTTTCTCTAACAACGTGTATTCTAATGTTTCTTTGCCTGTCAAGAGATGCCATTCTGTGGTTTTTAATGATGAATTATTCTGGAGAGGCAACACATTCAGCTCGGTTCAGAGAACTTGCTCTGTGAGACGTGCTTTTCTCCTGTGACAAAAGGAATCCAGGGAAATATGAAAACTCTGGGTGCTTGTAAGAGCTAAAAGAAGAGAAAAAAATAGCAGGGGCATAAGGGAGCAAATAAAGTTAACTTTTGTTGTTCTTGTTCAGAGTTTTTGTCTGTTTTTTCAATTATATCCCCAAAAAAAGTCAATTTGAGATTATAGCTATGTAGGACAACCTGACTTATCTTCTCACATCTTGGCCTCTTCTACCGGAAAATATTTTATTTGTGAAAATACCAAATACAGCTGCTACTCTCTCCCTCTTAACTAGAAGTGACCTTAAAGATTATGTAACCTAATCTGCTTATTTTAAAAGTGCTTTTGGCCAGGCATAGTGACTCACACCTGTAATCCCAGCACTTTGGAAGACCAAGGCAGATGGATTGCTTGAGCTCAGGAGTTCAAGACCAGCCTGGCCAACATGGTGAAACCCCATCTCTACAAAAAATACAAAAACTAACTGGTCATGGTGGTGAGTGCCTGTAGTCCCAGCTACTCAGGAGGCTGAGGTGGGAGTATCATGTGAGCCTGGGAGGTCAAGGCTGCAGTGAGCTGAGATCACATCACTGCACTCCAGCCTGGGTGACAGAGTGAGACCCTCTCTCAAAAAAAAAAAAGGTATATTAGTATTGTTTGGAAAAATCCTAAAGCATACTCTTCACAACCTAAAGATAGATGGACTGGGCATGGTGGCTCACACCTGTAATTCTAACACTTTGGGAGGTAGAGGCAGGAGGATCACTTGAGGCCAGGCATTTGAGACCAGCCTGGTCAACTAGCAAGGTTTTGTCTCTAGGAAGGAAAGGGAAGGGGAGGGGAGGGGAGGGGAGGGGAGGAGGAAAAGCTAGAGGCTCATGCCTCAGGAGTTCAAGGTTGTAGCAGCCTATGATCACGCTACTGCACTCCAGCCTCAGTGACAGAGCAAGACCACGACTCAAAAAAAAAAATTGTGTGTGTGTATATATATATATATGTGTGTGTGTGTGTGTGTGTGTGTGTGTATACATATATCTAAAATATATATAATATATATAAAAGATATATATATATATTTGGAGGTTTTATTTAAAGCCATAATATAGCATATTTCAAATTTGTATCACTGAAAAATTGAACTTATTTTATTATTTGACAAACCAAACTAATATTTATGAAGTTAAAAGAAATCATCTCTAATTCATGAGCTTAATCTGATTATTCTGGAAATATTTTTAGACAGTGAAACATCTGTCACTACTTACATTATCTTATTAGAATTTTAAAAATCTGTTTCAGATATTTAAAAAACAAAACACGTGTGCATATATATGACTTTTATGTGTCATTTAAAAATAAAAGTTAAATACTTCACATGGATTCACATGAGAAATGTTTATTTATTTGTTTAAGACAGGATATCACTCTGTCCATCAGGATGGAGTACCATAGACCAATCATGGCTCACTGCAGCCTTGAACTCCTAGGCTTAAGCCATCCTCCAGTCTCAACCTCCCAAGTAGCTGGGACTACAGGTATGCACTACCAAGTCCAGCTAATTTTTTAAATGTTTTGTAGAGATGGGGGTCTCACTATGTTGACCAGGCTGGTCTCAAACTCCTGGCCTCAAGTGATTCTCTGACCTTGGTCTTCCAAAGTTCTGAGATTACAGCCGTGAGCCACCATGCCCAGCTGAGACATTTTTTAAATAGATTAAATCATTTTATCTTCACTATCCTATTTTTTTATTATTATTTTAAACTGGAAAAGAAAGATGACTCCTACTGTTAAAATTCTTAAATGTTTTCTCAGTATATTTCAAAGGCAGGAAGATAAACTTAAAGAGGTGTCTAATACATGGAATCTAGAATAAATATTTCAATATTTCCATAAAGTGGACTAGCTGATGAAAGCAATAAAGTAAAATTTAGCAGTAATTGATATAAAATTTTATACTGGGTTCCAGAAAATTTTGCATCACTTGGAAGTTTTAGTGTAGACGAGAGAAGACTTAGCAGGGAGAAAATAGCAGTTTTCAAGTTTTAAAATGTATTCAGAGAAAGAGAAATTGGTCTTGCAAGGTGTTACTTTAAAAATTAAAATAGGAGCCCAGTGGGAAGTAGATATTGGGCCATAATGAGAAATAACTTCTTTTAATTACTGCTATAGGCAGAGGAATGGGCTGCTCTGTAAATGGCAACCTTTGCATAAGAGATTTTTTTTGGTAGCAGTTGTGTTACTATCTAACTCCCTATGATTTAAGGAAAGTAAGCTAACCATTACCCCAGCACCCAACCCTGCTTTTCAAGGCCAGCATGGTGCCTTGTATATAATAGACCCTCCACAAATATTTTTGAGTAAGTGAACTGATTATGGCCTAATTATTGCTACATATCAGTAAAATTATGGAAATATAACAAATTAAAATCAAAGTATGTAGTTAATCGGATAAAAGACATTTTTAAAAACTAATGAAGGCTGGGAGAGGGGGCTCACACTTGTAATCCCAGCACTTTGGGAGGCCGAGGCAGGCAGATCACTTGAGGTCAGGAGTTTGAGGCCAGCCTAGACAAAAGGGTAAAACCTGGTCTCTGCTAAAAACACAAAAATTAGCCAGGTGTGGTGGCAGGCACCTGTAATCCCAGCTACTCAGGAGGCTGAGACAGGAGAATCCCTTGAGTCCAGGAGTTGGAGGTTGCAGTGAGCCGAGATCTTGCCACTGTACTCCAGCCTGGGTGACAGAGTGAGACCCCACCTCAAAAAAAAAAAAAGAAAAAGATGAAACATTTATAATCTTTTTAACATAAGCATTTCTTTTAATGTTGAAATTTTTTTTTTTTTTTTTGAAATGGGGTTTCACTCTTGTCGCCCAGGCTGGAGTGCAGTGGCACAATATTGGCTCACTGCAACCTCTGCCTCCCAGGTTCAAGTGATTTTCTTGCCTCAGCCTCTCGAGTAGCTGAGATTATAGGCTCCCACCACCACACCCGGCTAATTTTTTGTATTTTTAGTAGAAATGGGGTTTCACCATATTGGCCAGGCTGGTTTCAAACTCCTGACCTCAGGTGATCCACCTGCCTCAGTCTCCCAAAATTCTGGGATTAGAGGCGTGAGTCACCGCGCCCAGCCAATGTTGAAAATTTTTTGACTTTTATTTATCCACATTACTTTGAACTTAAGGCTGTGTACAGATTATTAAATAAAAGTCTTACAGCAAATGCCTGCTGGACTGTGAAAGAATCTGTTTTACAACAAAGCCATATTTAGTTTTAGCCCAGCTAAGAAACCAATCAACCCAGAGCATCACATGACACAGTTTAAGATACGCTGTAGCTAGGGATGGTATTTTTACTACTGGAAAAACATAACCATGGACGTCATCTGTTTCATTTTTTTTTTTTTTTAAAGACAGCATCTCCCTCTATTGCCCAGGCTGGAGTGCAGTGGTGCAAACATGGTTCACTGCAACCTTGACCCCCCTGGACTCAAGTGATCCTCCCCGCTGAGTCTCCCCTGCAGCTGGGGCCACAGGTATACACCACCAAGCCTGGCTATTTTCTTATTTTTTTAATGTAGAAATGTGGTGGGGGGTGTCTCAGTTTGTTGCCCAGGCTGATCTCGAACTCCTGGGCTCAAGTGACCCTCCTGCCTCGACTTCCCAAAGTGTTGGGCTTACAGGTGTGACACCCCGTACTCAGCCCTGTTTGAATTTTTTGAAAGCAATCCTTTCCTTCCAGACCATAGAGGAGGGAAAGTAACTCAGGTTCACCAATACATACATACTTAAATAAGTATTGGAACCATTAAGTAAAATAAGAAAAAAAAGAAAGTGAAGTTCTAGAATTCTTCCACCCAGAGCATATTCAAAACAAGCAAACAAAATATTCAGTTCTGACTCTTGCTTCTTTTTAACCTATATTCTTGGTTAGACCGTCGACATTTGGTAAAAAGAAAATTCTTTCCTGTTCCTTTAGTTCTTTGTCCTACAGTATTAGGGTCTTCCTGACTTCATCCCCCGTGCCACCTCTTTAAATTAGACATTTGAAGGCATTTGTCCATCCTACTTGAATGTCATTGTTTAAAATTATAAACCAAGGATTTGCAAATTCCTTAAAGTGGAATTTAAGAAAATCTTTAACATTTCATAAGTCATATCCTAGTCAATGTCCTATTTTCAGGACATTGTCTCCTCTTTTTTCCAGAGCAGACAAATTCCCCAGAGTTATGCCGCGTGCCAGACCATCCTCCTTTTTATTTAATTATTTCAAAGGATGAAAAGCTTTTTCATAGCACCCCCACAAAATCTGTTATACCAAGCACCATAAGAAGTCACACATAGCATTGAGCTCAACACAATGCCTGCAATTGTAACTCCCCTCCTCGGCTTCTTGTCTCTCCACTCCTCAGGCCTGTAGCTTGTACACGTTATCTCTTCTGAATGCAGGCTTAACACTAACATACCCAGCAACCACACACAGCTTCCTGCACCCACCTCAAAGTGGTGGGCTGTTGTTCCTTCAGCATGAGTATCCAGCTATGGAAGACAGGAGATTACATTTTCTTTGGTTGCATATGAACTGGTTCTGTCGTGAGATGCTAGGCAGGGCCGTGCTTGCATAGAACTGCCAATTATTCCAAGGCCAAAGTGGTCCATTTTGGTAGCTACCTCTCAAAATACAACTGGCTGAAACTTAATGACCGCGTTCAGCAAGAATTTCATTCAGGTACCTACCCAGGGATACCTTTGACAAACAATTTAATCTAAAAGCTTCACCAGCAAATCTATTGCTAATGGTTAGGCTTTCTATGGGTGTTTATGGAGAGTTTTCTTGTGTGTTCACTTTTGTAACTTGGTAAAACGTGCTTTAAAAATGCTCCTGGCTGGGCACAGTGGCTCACACCTGTAATCCCAGCACTTTGGGAGGCTGAGGCGGGCAGATCATCTGAGGTCAGGAGTTTGAGACCAGCCTGGCCAACACAGTGAAACACCGTCTCTACTAAAAATACAAAACAAAATTAGCTGGGTGTGGTGGTGGGCGCCTGTAATCCCAGCTACTCAGGAGGCTGAGGCAGGAGAATCTCTTGAACCTGGGAGGTGGAGGTTGCAGTGAGATGAGATTGTGCCGTTGCATTCCAGCCTGGACTACAGAGCAAGACTTCATCTCAAAAAAAAAAAAAAAAAAAAATGCTCCCCACCAGTGTTATCTCAGCTGTGCTGCCATGGCATAGGACATTTGGCCTTGGATCACTGACGTGTCCCAATGTTGACTGAGGGTCATTCAGTCAACCTATCACGTCCGATTCAAGCGAAGTGTCAGCCTCACAGGCAGATCTGTGTGGCTGTGTTTCACCAGTTTCTGTCTCACAGATCCTGTGAATCAGGTAACTGACTTTGGCCCCTCGATTGTAAGAAAGATTAGACTCACGTTTGTGACCCAGCTCTGGCCAAGTATGTGGGACTTTAAGGCACATGTACTAATCTCATGGCTGGCTTTATTAATTTTTTTACTATATTTCTTTGTTACAACTCTGTCATGGGAATTTTATGTATTTTTGCAAACCACCTAAAATTCTGGTGTAAGTCAATAATTTAATCATTATTATTCTTATTAGTAATCTGATCATTTTAAATCAATTAATTTATCATTCCATACTGAACAGAAAGAGTTCTGATTTAGTGCTGTCACATTGAAGAGCTATTCTTATTCATGGACATCTGTTTAAAGTTATGTAGACTGGGCTGGCGTGGTGGCTCATGACTGCAATCTCAACACTTTGGGAGGCCGAGGTGGGTGGATCACCTGAGGTCAAGGGTTGAAGACTAGCCTGGCCAACATGGCGAAACTCTGTCTCTATTAAAAATACAAAAATTAGCCGGGCATGGTGGTGTGTACCTGTGATCCCAGCTACTCGGAAGGCTGACACAGGAGAATCGCTTGAGCCCGGGAGGCGGAGTTTGAAGTGAGCCAAGACCATGCCACTGCCCTCCAGCCTGGGTGACAGAGCAAGACCCCATCTCAAAAAAAAAAAAAAAAAAAAAGAAGTTATGTAGACTGCTGCTTTCTGGGATATTTAAAAGTCCATCATCAATTACCTCCTTCTGCTACTCATTTATTACTTTTTGTTGAAGGAGAATTGAAAAGGCAATCAGGAGAGTCCATGTCAAAAGGAAAGAAAAGATTACATTAGGAAAGAAAAAACTATGAACTCAAATTCATTTAAATGTATTCAGAAATATGTCATGCATATTTAAAATAATATACACATTGTTTTACTGAAGTAGGATTCTATTGTTCTGGATGAATTACTAGAATTCTTACACAAACTGATAGGAACTAGAGGCTGAGCAGACTTGATATGATATCTAGTAAATAAATTAAAGCTATTAAATTATACAGAAGAAAGTAGGTTATGTCCTATATGAAATTTAATCTCAAATTATTTTCTCTTTTAATTGTCTAAGCCTTTTACAATATTATTTCGTTTGGTGAATGGCTTAAGAGTTTAGATCTGCTTTTGGTTACGAAGTGACTGAGATGGTTAGTGGAGAAAGGGGAAAGAGTAACAGGTCATTGCTACTTGGTAGTAGAATAAAAGAATGGTGATGAGCTCATCACCATCAGGCATGTTTAGATAGAAAAATCAGCCTTTTGTAAGACAATTTGCTAGCAAAATTATCATTGGAAAGAATTTCTTGTAGCCAGTTCAACAGAATAGTATTGTTGAAGACTCTCTAAAACTGTATTCTTTTGTATATAGAAGTGAACCTTTCTTATAATGTTGTGCAAATATACATATTTTTCTAAAACATATTAATAATATATAATATATACTTCTAGGTATACAAATATATACTTAGCATTTCCTCACTTCTATTGACACACAGTAAGTTAAATAAAAATGGTGACAGTTTGGTGGAGAATAAAATTTCAAGGTGAATCTCAATCTGTTTCCACCATAGCCTACCTTCCTGTGGGTCACGTTGAATGATGAGGCCCTGGTGGGTTTGAATTGAAAATGGATTGACTCTCACCAATTGTTTTGAGATGTTTATACAATCTTCAAACTATTTTGATTAACTGACATCTATCTGGTCTTCACTGGGTAGACGTAGCAGAGCTAAGACTAGAATTTGCCAATCTTGGTAGTTGTTGCTTTCTGTTCTTGATTGATTATCTGGGAGGAAGCGAATCTTGATCTTTCACCTTACTGTTTGTTAACAAACATTATATTTTCAGCTTATCTCTGGTTTTCTATACTTTCTCTAGTCTAATTACTTTAGCTTTTCCCCTCATTCCTTGCTTAGAATTAAAAACTTTAAGTTGGTTGTGTAAACTGACATTGCACAATTTCTTCTATTTCACAAAATAAATTCTCTACAATCTTATCTTGTTATCTATTGCAAACTTTGCTAAAGGTAAAATAAACATCTCAAAAAGTGCTTGAGTACAATGCTCGGTCTCCTCATGCATTTTAGTACAATCTAATTTTATTACAAACTATTTTTCATACAAAATCTCAACTACTATTTCTCGCTCAAGAAACTCCAGTTATTCTTTCACCTGTAGACTCTGCGTTTACTTTTAATAAAAAGGCAGCATTTTGTTGGCTGTAATTAGGTTTGGCTCAACCCATTAGCTTTGCTAACAATAAACTAATTGTCAGCGAAACTTGTGTTTTATCTGTCACCCTCTCCCCTCCTCCATTTTCTAGCTTACTGTAGTGACAGGAACAGGCGCAGCTGACTTGAAATGAATTATTTTGTCTTTCTGAACCTCAGTTTTCTCATTTGCAAATCCACCATCTTAGGATTGCTGAGCAAAATTGATCCAATTCCTGCAAAAGAATCAGCACTCAATAAATGTGAATGTCCTTGCCCTCAGAGAAGGATCTTGTAGGAAATTTCACCAGCAAAGCAAAGTCACTGGAAAACAGTAAGTCACCTCTTCATCTGAGTTTTACATCCAGGCTTTGACACACAAAAGACGGTGGTGGTGGTAGTGGTTGTTTTTTAACTAGCCAAGTGCAGCAGTGAGAAGTGGGGACAGAGTAGAACAAGGAGTTCGAGTTGTAGCTGACTGCAAACAATTGACAGGACTCACTACCTGTTCTACCTTTAGCTCACAATACACATTTTAAAAAATCACTCTCCCAAACCATTTTCAAAAATTTAAAGAAGAAAGCCCACATTGAAGCTTGGGGAAAATTGTTTAAATTTGTCCCCTCATTTAGATTAACTTCTGGCTCAATATTGTCATGATGACAAATTCATTCTCAAAGCATTTTGCACTCTTCCTTTATAATATTTATCACAATTATAACTAAATGCCTTGATCCCTGGTATTATGAGCTCTATCTTGAAGGGAGGAACTGTGTGGCTGTCTTGGCAACTTCTGTATCTCCAGTTGACATACAATAGGCGACCTTAATACACATTTGAAGAGTCAGTGAGTGAGTGAAGTAGTCTGTGTTTCTATTTAAAGCAGTGCTTCTGAAAGGCTGTAGGTGAATCCACTTTAAATCCATTTTTCCCCCCAGTGATTTGTGGTAAAATTATCACCAATGCCTTCTCCCCATTTCAGCCTGCTCTTCACTTGACATTATCTCATTAAAAGAATCTGTTTCTTATTGATCTTCCTTCTGCTCTGTAAATAAATGCTTCTGGGAGATAGGCTAAGGGTCAAAGGAGAAATTTAAAGAAATGCTATTGCTGAATTATTTTATTAAGGCAAAATCTTTTCACATACGAAAAGTGTGTCCTTATATTTTTGTGTAATAATGTTAGATTTTCACTTGTTGCAACTTCATTAAAAAATATGCACTTATATCTCCCTGGGACACTCTGTAAGGGTGCTTAAAACATTTTCCTAAAAGAGCAAAAACCATATTTTTTGCCTAAATTTCATTTTAGCCTCTTTCTAATTCTAAGCAAAAAGTACTTGCTACAACTATACCTCACATTTTTTACTCATTATTTAACTAAAAATTTATTGTAAAATCTGTCTTCAAATCCATCGGTGGAAAAGGAGAAGAGATTTAATATTTCAATAAAACTGTGGACTTGGAATGGAAAAAATGTATCATGAGTTTGAATTCTTCAACTGCTTATTTTTCTGGGGGAGGGCTGGAAGGGGTTGCAGATGGGAGGCCTTACTCTAAGAGTTATTGTGATAGGATCTTTTGACAAAAGAGGCCCTTTTTAAATGGTTTTTCAGGCCCTTATGGGTTGGGATAAGGACCTATGGGCTGGAACTTATGCAAACGGAACACTTAAGCTGGGGTTTTTTATATTTCCAGGAAATTTCTGAAGAACATGAGAGTCTTTAGCTTTGCAAAACATAAAATTTCAAAAACAGTCTTATAAACCTGCATATAAGTAGTTCCCACCTTACCTCATTCTTTAAGACAAGATTTTCAACACATTTAAAAATTACCTTAGAGTTTGTGAAGAATGCACATTCCATAGTTATGGAGCCAAGCTCTGGCATTGCATGTTAACCCACAGGTTATGAGATTCTTACGTACATGATCAATATAAACTATGTTTTGAAAAAGGTTATTTTCAGATAGAAGCGGGCAACTAGGTTTCAATGACCTCCCCATTTTTCCTGTTTTTCCTTCTCCACTTCCACTCAGTCAGTGCCTCAGATTACTTTCTTAGACATTCTCCTTCCACTTCTCAACAGAGAGGCAGCCTCTCCAGAGAAGGCCCATGATAGAATCAGGTCTCCAACTCATCCTGTCCTCAATCCACACTCCCACCCTGCACTTCCTTTTTCAGCTCACTTGCTTATGACAGTTTCAGAATGGTTTTCTCTCCCACTTTGTTCCTTTGTCCACAGGCTCACCATTAATATTTCCCCAGGCATTTTGTTCTGGACCTCTATGAACCACAATGACAATCTGAGAATGCATCTAGAATGAGGTAATCATGGAAACCATATCCATGAGGCCCAGAAATGTGAACTAGGGTGTTTAGCTTAGAGGGAATGGATGTCTTATGGAAGTTAACTTAGACTCATTCTGTGCAGTTCTATGAATCCTAACTACAACAACTAAGTAAAAGTTATGCAAAGCAGATTTTGGCTGAGGATCAAACAAAACTTTCTAATGAAATGGTAGTCTTGCAAAGTTATAAAAATCCAGTCACCATGAGTGTTCAAATAGAAGATGGAGAATTTCCTGTAAGGGTTTGGGGAAGGAAGCATTCTATTAGTGAAGATCGTAGCACCCACTGTGTGGATGGTGCCCCAAACAGTGGTGATACAAAGTTAAATAAGACTTATTTCAAGGTCTAGCAGAGAATTGGACATTTAAGCAAAATCATTGCAATGTGGTGTGTTCAGTGTAATAGAAGAATGCACACAACTGGCATCAATCACAGGCATGTGTGTGAGCAAGATTCAGATTCCAGCTCTCAGACTGTAAGCTGGAAGTCAGACTTTGTCACACTTTGACACCAAGTGGAGTAGCAATGAACTCCCCTCAACCCCTAAGCTTTGCCCAAGCTGCAGATTTGGGAGCAAAATATATATTGTGGTTGTTGTGGTTGTTTTAAGCACTAAATTGTAAGGTGGTTTGTTTTGAAGCAACAAATAACTGGAACAAGGATGAAATGAATTAATTTATATAAAGAACATAGAACAGTTATCTAGCACATGGCAAGTACTCAATAAATATTAACCCACTATGGTTATTGTTTTATTATTACTTATTGTTACAAAAGTGGTATTATTTTAAAAAGCATTAGTATCAAAATCTCTATCAATTTATTCAGCTTTGTCATGCCATGAACTGTCTGCTCATATTTCGTGCCATTTCCACATGCTTTTCCTCTTTCTTTTGCCACTTCTGCATTGCCCATAGCCACTTGGAGTATGTCTACAAAGAGCTAAGTATTTTGCATTTTCTATTTACCTTACCTGGAATATAGCAATGCTCTCCTCCCTGGTCAAGCCACTTTCAGATCATCCCTTCTGATCCATTCTGATCCAGGGTTGTTTTTTGTTGTTGTTGTTGTTGTTGTTTCAATTCAAACCTGACCACATCAGTTGCCTACTTAATATCTTTCAATGGTTTCCCACTGTTCTTAGGATGCAGCCTCCAACCATAATTGTGGCTTCAAACCCTGTATGGTTGTCCCTCTGCTCACTCTCTCCCCGCTGAGTCTTATCAGCTTTACTCACTGTATTCCAACTAGCCTGGTCTGCCTGCACCTCCTCTCCTTTCTGCCTTGGGGTCCTGGAACATACTGTTCCCTCTGGGCTCTAGGCTCTTTAAAGAGCCTTTTTATTGAGTTAACTCCTCCTTGGCCTTCAGGCATCACCTTAAATTTTACTTTCTATGGAAGATCCTGAGCTCCATAGCACTTCATCAAATGTATATAAATAATAATAATTATTAGTAGTATTGTATAATTATTTGTTTAATGTCTGCCTCTACAAAGGCAGGGATGATTTCTCCACAGACACATTCCCACCACCCTAGCACGTAGGAGGCAAATGAGTGTCAAACTGACTCATTTCAATGGGTTGTGCTTAGGTTCCTAATGTTTGTACATATATTAGGTACATAAAATATGTATATAGTCGTGGACCACTTAATAGTGAGGATATGTTCTGAGAAATACATTGTTAGGTAATTTTTTTTACTGTGCAAACAGCATGGTGTGTACTTACACAAACCTAGATGGTGTAGCCTACTACGCTCCAGGGCTATACCCTGTAGCCTATTGCTCTTAGGCTACAAACCCATATAACATGTTACTGTTCTGAATACTGCAGGCAATTGTAACACAGTGATAAGTATTTGTGTGTCTAAACATAGGAAAGTACAGTGAAAATATGGTATAAAAGATAAAAAATGATATACCTGTATGGGACACTTATTATGATTGGATCTAGGAGGGTGAGTCAGTGAGTGAATGGTAAGTAAATGAGAAGCCCTAGGAAATTATTGTACACGACTATAGATTTTATAAACTACCGTACACTTAGGCTACATTAAATTTATGCAAAATTTGTTCTTTCTTCAGTAATAAATTAACCTCAGCTCAACATAAATTTTTTTTACTTTATATACAAACTAAACTTTTTTCAACTTTTTGACTCTTTTGTAATAACACTATCTTAAAACACAAACATTGTATGGTGGCACAAAAATATTTTCTTTCTTTATATCTTTATTCTGTAGGCTTTTTTCTACTTTTACATTTTTTAATTTATTTAACTTTTTAAGTTTTTCATTACAGACAAAGACACAAACATACACATCAGCCTAGGCCTACACAGGGTCAGAATTATCAACATAACCATCTTCCACTTTCACGTCTTGTCCCACTGGATGGTCTTCAAGGACAGATGACGCATGAAGCTGTCATCTCCTCTGATAGCAATGCCTTATGGAATATCTCCTGGAGGACCTGCCTAAGGCAGTTTTACGCTTAAGTTTTGTTGTTTTTTTTTTTTTTTGTAAGTAGAAGTAAAGCTTTTCCAAACAAAAAAATCAATGCAAGTGGTTTTATGGAAGTTAGAAAAAGAAAAAAAAAAAACATTTTTTAAAACCAGAAACTGTGCTAAATGCTCCATGTATTTGATTGCATTTTGTCCTCACAATAATCTTGGCAGAAAAGCACTTTTAACTTAGGCACAGAGAAGTCACTAAGCTCATAAGGAGCAAGTTGGCATTTGACCCCAGTGACTCTAGGTCTGTGCTGTGAGAGTAACCTTCAGAATCTGTGGTAATTCAGGCGAAGATAACAGTGGTCTCTCCTGAGACAAGGGCAGAAGGGTTGAGAACAGTGGATAGATTTGAGGACTCTTAAGGAAATAGGAATGAAAGGACTTGGTGATTGGCTAAAAGAAGTGAGAAAGAAGAAAGAAAAAGAAAGAAAGAGAGAGCCAGAGGAAGGAAGGGAGGGAGGGAGGATGGAAGGAAGGAAGGAAGGAAAGGAGGGAGGGAGGGAGGGAGGGAGGGAGGGAGAGAGAGAGTATCAGTCAGGACGCTTTGCAGTGCAAGGAACAGAAGCTCAAGACCAGCTGAGCAAGACCCTGTCTCTACAAAAAAATTTACAAAGCAAATTAGCCTGGCGTGGGGGAGAGGGCCTATGGTTTAAGCTACACGGGTGGCTGAGGCAGGAGGATCGCTTGAGCTCAGGAGTTTGAGGCTGCAGTGAGCTATGATCGTGTCAAAGCACTCCAGCCTGGGTGACAGAGGGAGACTCTGTCTCTAAAAACAAAACAAAAATGATATAAACCAGAGGCAAAGCTGTTGGAAGGGAAGGTTTGGGGGATTCCGGGGTGTCTCTAAGGACAATTCTCAGCATACTGGCGGTGCTGTGCCCCTCGTAGCCTCGGAATATCTGTTTCACTTTCTGGTGTCACAAGCAGACTTTCTGCTCCTAAGAGTATAAGCAGAACTCTCCCAAAACTTTCTCCACACGGTGCAGCAACCTGCGCCATTAGGCACCTTACACGCATGCGTGTGACCACCCTAGCGCATCTCCTCCTGCAACTGGCCTCCCTCGGTGTCTAGGGATAAGCACGCCAGCGGCAGGGCCTGCCGTCGGTCGGGGAAAGGACTGGAAGAGGCCCTCTGAGTCCCTGGCAGGGGTCGGGGCGATGAGCCTAAGGAGTTCTGCGTCCTGGGTACGCGGAGAGTGGTATGGATGGGGGCCACAAACTCCGCATGGGAATGTCCCCTTGGTTCCAAGACGCCACCCTTTACAGGGAAGGACGCTATTAGAGGAGTGCCAGGGAGTCCTTCTGCTACATCCCCTCGTGGCTTCTCAGAACCTCCCTCTCCACCTCTCACTCCTAGCGGAGTTTTCTTCAAGTATCTGCAGCCAAGTGCAGCCACACGCCCTGGCCACAGATGCAAAGGGTTCTGGGAAAGCAAATGTCACCTTTTCCACTTCTGCAGTGTAAGAGACAGTGAAAAGTAGAGGATGGAATATGAGATGGTTGCTGGAAAGGCAGCCAACTAGGACTGCCACAAAAAGTCAAGAGTAACACCCAAAAGTTTCTTTAAAAGTTAACACAAAATCAATGTGACCTAGACATTCTGCTCCTGCAAATTTAACCAAGAGAAATGAAATCATATGTACACACCAAGGCTTGTACATGAAATAATAGTTTTATTTGCAATAGCCAAAAGCTAGAAATGACCCAAATGGCCATCAACAAGCAAGTGAATAAACAAATTATGATATATCCATATAATGGTATGCTACATGCTAATAAAAAGGAATGAACTATTAATACACACATCAACATGGATGAATCTCAAAATAATTATGCTTAGTGAAAGAAATCAGACAAAAAAGTACATGCTGCATGACTCCATTTATATGAAATTCTGAAAACTGCAAATTAATCTATACTGACAGAAAAACAAATCAGTAAACATGTGCGGTTTATTGTGGTCTATAACTTATACCTCAGTAAAGCTGTTTAGAACAAAACAAAGCAAATGTTGCCAGGGTTTTTGCTATTTGGGCAACTGGTTATTCACTGAAAGGACCACAGGTTGGGAGGAAGACGATGAGCTCTGTTTGGACATACAGTGCTGAGTTTGAATAGAACCATACAATATCCAAATATAGAAGTCAGTAAGTTTTGAATACTAGAGTCTCTTTAAGGAGAAGTATTTGGGCTAGAGCTGCTATTTTACACCTGAAATATGCACATGAAATTTTATGACAGCAACCATTAAGGTTGAATGGTGAGGACAGAGCCAGACTCCAGTAGATTGAGGCAGAAGCAAAGAAATGTAAGAGAAAAATAGGTAACTCTTTGGATACGTTTGGCTGTTCTGGATAAAAGAAAAATCAAGCAATCGCTGGAGGAAGTGTCTGAGCTGAGGGGATGGGATGTTTACCTGATTTTTAATATTGAAGATAATTGAGTTATATTTAAAGTCTGAGTGTAAATCTCCAGACGGGAGGTAGACATTGATACAGGATAGAAAGAGATAACTGATGTCACTAAGTACATCAAAATGTAAGAAAGACTGGGATCTGGAGTATTCTACTGTAACCAAAAGGAACAAGAGACATGTACCCAGGAGTTGGCAACAGGTGTGACAGCCATGCTGTGCTCATTGGGAGAGCACCTGCTGCTGACTTGAAGGTTTTTTTTTTTTTTTTTTTAGAATAATACAATCATTATTCTATTCCTTATAAATAAATATATGTATGTATTCAATTTGTATCCATTATGAGCCCCCATGTACTGGAAAATGTTTTCACTTTCCTGGCCTCAGCAATTATCAACTGATGGCCTATCTTATTTGATCTATACCCCAATTCTTCAACTCCCCTATCCAGATGATTTTGAAGCAAATCCTAGACCCTTTTAAAGCAGACATATAATTACTATGCCATTATTCAAACTAAATAAAAATTAACTAATTCCTTAGTATCTTCCATTATTGAGTTGTTGTAGAACCAGATTATTGACCCTGCCTACTGAAAGGTCATAGGTAGGGTCTTTTGGAAGAAAGAAACGAACAAAGATTTGTGCTGAAATGCATACCCAGCTCCTTACTGCACTACTATCATGAGTGTCTTCCCAGTTGAGACCTGGGCACAAAGTAGAGCCACAGTTATAGCCCTGGGTAGTCAAAAAGCTCAAGTCCTAGAGCATGAACTGTAGCAAATCCAGACATAGGAGCTGAAGCCTCACCAGCATTTGATTAATCCGTTTATTCATTTAATATTTTCTAAGTGCCTATTCTGTGTCAGACACCATTGAAGACACTGGGCATACAGAAGTAAGCACATTGGACATGGTCTGTGGTCTCATGGCTATTCCAGCCTACTGCAGTGGGTTCCCTTTACCCTTTATGGAGAATCCATCCCTCCCTCCATTCTTTAGTTCACCTAACATTGTTCTCTCTTCCAATTTGTATTTATTGTTAAAACAATATTCTAACATTGGAGGAATTTTTTAAGAAAAAAATTTATCAAAAAATAGCTAGATCTTTTCATAATTGTTTTTATTTTTCCATGCACACTTCTAGTGTTTGTTCATGTATTAAAATTGGAAGTTGGCTGTAATCTCAACACTTTGGGAGGCTGAGGTGGGCAGATCGCTTGAGATCAGGAGTTTGAGACCAGCCTCGTTAAAATTAGCTGGGTGTGGTGGCAGGAGCCTGTATTCGCAGCGACTTGGGAGGCTGAGGTGGGAGAATCACTTGAACCTGGGAGGCAGAGGTTGCAGTGAGCCAAGAACACACCACTGCACTCCCACCTGGGCGACAGAGCGAGACTCCATCCCAAAACAAACAGACAAACTAACAAAAACAAAAATTGGAAGCAACCTAAATGTCCATGAGCATGGAATCATTAAATTCATACAACCATTAAAAATGAAGTAGGATCTCTATATATGTGCCTATTACAAATACATAAACTCAAAGTTTGCCTAAGTCAGGGGTTCTCAAGCTTTAGCATGCATCAGAATCACCTGGAGGGCTTGTGGATGGGCTTCGCAATCAGTAGGTCTATGGTGGGACCTGAGACCTTGAAATTCTACCAAGTTCCCAGGGGATGCCAATGCTGTTGGTTGGGGGACTCTAAGAACCACTGCCTGATCATTTAATCTTGCTAAAGCAAAGACAAGTTGTAAAGTCTCTACAGGTACTTTGTGCTGTTCAAGTGTAGTGTTCCAAAGCAAATGGCTATTTATTTATGAGGCCATTTTGGTAAGTACAAAAGTTGGTCAGTAGCAGAGTTTGGGGTAGAAGCAGAAGATACTGAGCTCTGCATAATAATAGAGTGGGAGGACATTTGAGTTCTGGGAAAAATTAGGGAAGAAAAAAATAGAAATGGGGAAGAAAAATGACTAGAGATAAGTGGACAAAAGGACTTTGGAACGTATTGAAATATTCCATTTTAAATTATTTGCTTTCGTTTTCTGCAATAGAAACCATTCAATTGTCTCCAAGTATTTTAATATTGCTTAGTCAATAGTATTTTGGGAAATGGAGATCAGAAGTGTCCAACATGCGGTGATGTGGTGCAGAAAAGGAGAAACACTTACAGAAGGTGAGACCAAGAGCAAGGATCAATAATTCAGCAAAAACAAGATGTCAGAAGACGTGACTAGCAGAAGTGAAAGACCCAAGAGTCCCTGAGGAAGAAGAGAGATGAGAGATGGTGCTCAGAGCCATTTGTACTTGCCATTATGAAAATGGGTGTGCCCATAATGCTGGAGGACTTGTAATATTATCAGCTGATATCCAGTTAGGGATTGATATTGAGCAGAGATGACAAGGTCAAGTGTGACAACACTTGTATGTTGCAAACAATGGGGATAAAGTTATGGTTGGAGCAAAGAGTTGAGACAGAATGTAATTAAGAGACCATGTTTACTCTTAGAATAGAATCCCCCCCAGAGCCTGTGGTGAGTTTAAGCTGTTAGAGTTTAGTCAGATAGAATAACTCCCACAATACCAGCAAGGATTTCCTGGTCAGTAACTGTGTAGTTCCATTCAACAGGAAACATTATCTTTAGGAACAATCTGTACCTTAATGCCACATGGCATTGGTGTCCAAACAGAAACCAGCAATATAAGGAGAAACACCTATGGTAACAGTGCTGTCTTTTTCTGATAATAAATTAGCATAGTCTCTGAAGCCAACAACTGTTTCACATTCTAAAAAATATTGCTTTGTGATACATAAAATTTGCTTTTCCACTAGCACTGCAATAACTTGTTATTTTGTGGAAGGCAGATAGAGTACAGATGCTCTTTCACTTAGAGTAGGGTTACATCCTAATCTATCCATCATGAGTAGAGAATATTCTAAGTCAAAAATGCATTTCACATACCTGACCTCCCAAACATCATCGTTTAGCCCAGCCTGCCTTAAATGTGCTCAGAACACTTACATTAGCCTACAGTTGAGCATAATCATCTAACACAAAGCCTATTTTATAATAAAATGTTGAATATCCCATGTAAGAGTATAAAACTGATTATTGCTAGCCCAGGAAAAGATTGAAATTCAAAATTCAAAGGATGATTTCTGCTGAATCCCTATTGCTGTTGCGCTATCATAAAATCGAAAAATCTTAAGTTGAACCATCATGTGTTGGGAACATCTATATGAGGACTGTTCCTACAATGCGTCCCGTGGGGCTGGATAGCTTCATATGTGCTCTCGCGGCACCCTGTGCGTCATTCAGTCACAGCACCTATGATATCGCATTTTTAAAATTATTACTATACTTTAAGTTCTCAGT
The DNA here is from genome assembly GCF_008728515.1 of Papio anubis. NCBI lineage: Eukaryota > Metazoa > Chordata > Mammalia > Primates > Cercopithecidae > Papio > Papio anubis. The sequence continues at coordinate 42,396 of NW_022159226.1, read as the reverse complement.
TACATGTGCAAAACGTGCAGTTCTGTTGCATAGGTATACACATGCCATGGTGGTTTGCTGCACCCATCAACCCATCACCTACATTAGGTATTTCTCCTAATGTTATCCCTCCCCTAGCCTCCCACTTGCCACAGGCCCCGGTGTGTGATGTTCCCCTCCCTCTATCCACATGTTCTCATTGTTCAACTCCCACTTATGAGTGAGAACATGCGGTGTTTGGTTTTCTGATCTTGTGACAGTTTGCTGAGAATGATGGTTTCCAGCTTCATCCATGTCCCTATAGTATTCCATGATGTGTATGTGCCACATTTTCTTAATTCAGTCTATCACTGATGGACATTTGGGTTGGTTCCAAGTCTTTCCTATTGTGAATAGTGCTGCAGTAAACATACGTGTGCATGTGTCTTTATCGTAGAATGATTTATAATTTGGGAATATGCCCAGTAATGGGATTGCTGGGTCAAATGGTATTTCTAGTTCTAGATCCTTGAGGAATTGACACACTGACTTCCACAATGGTTGAACTAATTTATACTCCAATCAACAGTATAAAAGTTTTCCTATTTTTTGACAACCTTTCCAGCATCTGTTGTTTCCTGACTTTTTAATGGTTGCCATTCTAGCTGGCATAAGATGGTATCTCATTGTGGTTTTTATTTGCATTTCTCTAATGACCAGTGATGATGAGCATTTTTTCATATGTCTGTTGGCTACATAAATGTCTTCTTTTGAGAAGTGTCTGTACATATGCTTTGCCAATTTTTTAATGGGGTTATTTGCTTTTTTCTTGTACATTTGTTTAAGTTCCTTGTAGATTCTGGATGTTAGCCCATTGTCAGATGAATAGATTGCAAAACTCTTCTCCCATTCTGTAGGTTGCCTGTTCACTCTACTGATAGTTTCTTTTTTTTTTTTTTTTTTTTTTTTTTTGAGACGGAGCCTCGCTCTGTCGCCCAGGCTGGAGTGCAGTGGCCGGATCTCAGCTCACTGCAAGCTCTGCCTCCTGGGTTCACATCATTCTCCTGCCTCAGCCTCCTGAGTAGCTGGGACTACAGGCACCCGCCACCTCACCCGGCTAGTTTTTTGTATTTTTTTTTTAAGTAGAGATGGGGTTTCACCAGGTTAGCCAGGATGGTCTTGATCTCCTGACCTTGTGATCCGCCCATCTCGGCCTCCCAAAGTGCTGGGATTACAGGCTTGAGCCACTGCGCCCAGCCATACTGAAAGTTTCTTTTGCTGTGCAGAAGTTCTTTAGTTTAATTAGATTCCATTTGTCTATTTTGGCTTTTGTTGCCATTGCTTTTAGTGTTTTAGACATGAAGTGTTTGCCCATGCCTGTGTCCTGAATGGTATTCCCCAGGTTTTCTTCTAGGATTTTTTTTTTTTTTTTTAAGACGGAGTCTCACTCTGTCACCCAGGCTGGAATGCAGTGGTGCGGTCTCTGCTTACTGCAAGCTCTGCCTCCTAGGTTCACGCCATTCTCCCGCCTCAGCCTCCCAAGTAGCTGGGACTACAGGCAACCACCACCATGCCCAGCTAATTTTTTTGTATTTTTAATAGAGATGGGGTGTCACCATGTTAGCCAGGATGGTCTCGATCTCCTGACCTCGTGATCCGTCCATCTTGGCCTCCCAAAGTGCTGGGATTACAGGTGTGAGCCACCGTGCCTGGCCTTCTTCTAGGAATTTTATGGTCCTAGGTCTTACGTTTAAGTCTTTGATCCATCTTGAGTTGATTTTTGTATAAGGCGTAAGGAAGGGGTTCAGTTTCAGTTTTCTGCATATGGCTAGCCTGCAAACAGAGACAATTTTACTTCCTCTCTTCTTGAATACCCTTTATTTCTTTCTCTTGCCTGATTTCTCAACACCATTTATTAAATAGGAAATCTTCTCCCCATTGCTTGTGTGTGTCAGATTTGTCAAAGATCAGATGGTGGGTAGATGTGTGGTATTATTTCTGCGGCCTCCGTCCTGTTCCATTGGCCTATATATCTGTTTTGGTACCAGTACCATGCTGTTTTGGTTACTATAGCCTTGTAGTAAAGTTTGAAGTCAAGTAGTGTGATGCCTCCAGCTTTGTTCTCTTGCCCAGCATTGTCTTGGTTATGGGGGCTCTTTTTTGGTTCCATATGAAGTGTAAAGTAGTTTTTTCTAATTCTGTGAAGAAAGTCAGTGGTAGCTTGATAGGGATGCCATTGAATCTATAAATTACTTTCGGTAGTAAGGCCATTTTCATGATACTGATTCTTCCTATCCGTGAGCTTGGAATGTTTTTCCATTTGTTTGTGTCCTCTCTTATTTCCTTGAGCAGTGGTTTGTAGTTCTCCTTGAAGAGGTCCTTCACATCCCTTGTAAGTTGGATTCCTAGGTATTTTATTTTCTTTGTAGCAATTGTGAATGGGAGTTCACTCATTATTTGGCTCTCTGTTTGTCTATTATTGGTGTGTAGGAATGCTTGTGATTTTTGCAACTGATTTTGTATCCTGAGACTTTGCTGAAGTTGCTTATCAGCTTAAGGAGATTTGGAACTGAGACAATAGGGTTTTCTAAATAAACAATCATGTCATCTACAAACAGAGACAATTTGACTTCCTCTCTTCCTATTTGAATACCTTTTATTTCTTTCTCTTGCCTGATTGCCCTGGCCAGAACTTTCAATACTATGTTGAATAGGAGTGGTGTGAGGGGCATCCTTGTCTTGTGCCAGTTTTCAAAGGGAATGCCTCCAGTTTTTGCCCATTCAGTATGATATTGGATGTGGGTTTGTCATAAATAGCTCTTATGTTGAGATATGTTCCATCGATACCTAGTTTATTGAGAGTTTTTAGTATGAAAGGCTTTTGAATTTTGTTGAAGGCCTTTTGTGCATCTATTGAAATAATCATGTAGTTTTTGTTGTTTTTTCTGTTTATATGATGGATTACACATATTGATTTGCGTATGTTGAACCAGCCTTGCATCCCAGGGATGAAGCCAACTTGATCTTGGTGGATAAGCTTTTTGATGTACTGCTGGATTTGGTTTGCCAGTATTTTATTGGGGATTTTTGCATCAATGTTCATCAGGAATATTGGCCTGAAATTTTCTTTTTTTGTTGTCATTGTGTCTCTGCCAGGTTTTGGTATCAGGATGATGCTGGCCTCGTAAGATGAGTTAGGGAGGATTCCCTCTTTTTCTGTGATTGGAATAGTTTCAGAAGGAATAGTACCAGCTCCTCTTTGTACCTCTGGTAGAATTCGGCTGTGAATCCATCTTGTCTTGGACTTTTTTGTGTTGGTAGGCTATTAATTATTGCCTCAATTTCAAAACCCATTATTGGTCTATTCAGAGATTCAACTTCTTCCTGGTTTAGTCTTGGGAGGGTGTATGTGTCCAGAAATTTATCCATTTCTTCTACATTTTCTAGTTTATTTGCATAGAGGTGTTTATATGGTAGTTTGTATTTCTGTGAGATCGGTGGTGATATCCCCTTTATCACTTTTTATAGCTTCTATTTAATTCTTCTCTCTTTTCCTCTTTATTAGTCTTGCCAGTGGTCTGTCTATTTTGTCGACCTTTTCAAAAAGCCAGCGCCTGGATTCATTGATTTTTTTTTTGAAGGGTTTTTTGTGTCTCTATCTCCTTCAGTTCTGCTCTGATCTTAGCTTTTTCTTGTCTTCTGCTAGCTTTTGAATTTGTTTGCTCTTGCTTCTCTAGTTCTTTTAATTGTGATGTTAGGGTGTTGATTTTAGATCTCTCCTGCTTTCTCTTGTGGGCATTTAGTGCTATAAATGTCCTTCTACACACTGCTTTAAATGTGTCACAGAGATTCTGGTACGTTGTGTGTTTGTTCTCATTGGTTTCAAAGAACATCTTTATTTGTGCCTTCATTTTGTTATGTACCCAGTAGTCATTCAGGAGCAGGCTGTTCAGTTTCCATGTAGTTGTGCAGTTTTGCGTGAATTTCTTAATGCTGAGTTCTAATTTGATTGCACTCTGGTCTGAGAGACAGTTTGTTGTGATTTCTGTTCTTTTACATTTGCTGAGGAATGCTTTACTTCCAATTATGTGGTCAATATCAGAATAAGTGCAATGTGATGCTGAGAAGAATTTATATTCTGTTGATTTTGGATAGAGAGTTCCGTAGATGTCTATAAGGTCCACTTGGTCCAGAGCTGAGTTCAAGTCCTGAATATCTTTGTTAATTTTCTATCTTGCTGATCTACCTAATATTGACAGTGGGGTGTTAAAGTCTCCCACTATTATTGTGTGAGAGTCTAAGTCTTTTTGTAGATCTCAAAGGACTTGCTTTATGAATCTGGGTGCTCCTGTATTGGGTGCATATATATTTAGGATAGTTAGCTCTTCTTGTTGCATTGATTCCTTTACCATTATATAATGGCCTTCTTTGTCTCTTTTTATCTTTGTTGGTTTAAAGTCTGTTTTATCAGAGACCAGGATTGCAACCTCTGCTTTTTTTTTGCTTTCCATTTGCTTGGTAGATCTTCCTCCATCCCTTTATTTTGAGCCTATGTGTGTCTTTGCACACGAGATGGGTCTCCTGAATATAGCACACTGATGGGTCTTGATTCTTTATCCAGTTTGACAGTCTGTGTCTTTTAATTGTGTCATTTAGCCCATTTACATTTTAGGTTAATATTGTTATGTGTGAATCTGATGCTGTCATTATGATGATAGCTGGCTATTTCGCCCATTAATTGATGCAGTTTCTTCATAGCGTTGATGGTCTTTACAATTTGGCATGTTTTTGCGGTGGCTGGTACCAGTTCTTCCTATCCATGTTTAGTACTTCCTTCAGGAGCTCTTATCAGGCAGGCCTGGTAGAGACAAAATCTCTCAGCATTTGCTTGTCTGTAAAGGATTTTATTTCTCCTTCACTTATGAAGCTTAGTTTGGCTGGATATAAAATTCTGGGTTGAAAATTCTTTTCTTTAAGAATGTTCAATATTGGCCCCCATGCTCTTCTGGCCTGTAGAGAGATCCACTGTTAGTCTGCAGAGAGATCCAGTGTTAGTCTGATGGGCTTCCCTTCATGGGTAACCCGACCTTTCTCTCTGGCTGCCCTTAACATTTTTTCCTTCATTTCAACCTTGGTGAATCTGATGATTATGTGTCTTGGGGTTGCTCTTCTTGAGGAGTATCTTTGTGGTGTTCTCTGTATTTCCTGAATTTGAATGTTGGCCTGTCCTGCTAGGTAGGGGAAGTTCTTCTGGGTAATAACCTGAAGAGTGTTTTCTAACTTGGTTCCTTTCTCCCCATCACTTTCAGGTACACCAATCAAATGTAGATTTGGTCTTTGCACATAGTCCCATATTTCTTGGAGGCTTTGATTGTTTGTTTTCACTGTTTTTTCTCTAATCTTGTCTTCTTACTTTATTTCATTAATTTGATCTTCAATCACTGATACCCTTTCTTCCACTTGATTGAATCGGCTATTGAAGCTTATGTGTGCTTCACAAAGTTCTCGTACTGTTGTTTTCACCTCCATCAGGTCATTTAAACTCTTCTCTACACTAGTTATTCTAGTTAGCCATTCGTCTAACCTTTTTTCGAGGTTTTTATCTTCCTTGCAATCAGTTAGAACATGCTCCTTTAGCTCAGAGAAGTTTGTTATTTCCGACCTTCTGAAGCCTACCTCTATCAACTCATCAAACTCATTCTCCATCCAGTTTTGTTCCCTTGCTGGGGAGGAGTTGTATGCCTTTAGAGGAGAAGACACATTCTGGTTTTTGGAATTTTCAGCCTTTCTGCTCTGGTTTCTCCCCATCTTTGTGGTTTTATCTAACTTTGGTCTTTGATGTTGGGGACCTACAAATGGGGTTTTGGTGTAGATGTGCTTTTAGTTGATGTTGATGCTACTCCTTTCTGTTTGGTACTTTTCCTTCTAACAGACAATCCCTTCAGCTGCAGGTCTGTTGAAGTTTGCTGGAGGTCCACTCCAGACCCTGTTTGCCTGGGTATCACCAACAGAGGCTGCAGAACAGCAAATAATGTTGCCTGATCCTTCCTCTGGAAGCTTTGTCCCAGAGGGGCACCTGCCTGTATGAGGTGTCTGTCCACCCCTACTGGGAGATGTCTCCCAGTCAGGTTACATGGGGGTAAGGGACCCACTTGAGGAGGCCATCTGTCTGTTATTGGAGCTCAAATGTCATGCTGGGAGAACCACTGCTCTCCTCAGAGCTGTCAGGCAGGGATGTTTAAGTGGAGAAGCTATCTGCTGCCTTTTGTTCAGATATGCCCTGCTCCCAAGGATGGAATCTAGAGAGGCAGTAGGGCTTGCTGAGCTGCGGTGGGCTCTGCCCAGTTTGAGCTTCCCTGCCACTTTGTTTACACTGTGAGCACAGAGCCGCCTACTCAAGTCTCAGCAATGGTGGACACCCCTTCCCCCACCAAGTTCCCATGTCTCAGGTTGATCTCAGACTGCTACACTAGCAGTGAGCAAGGTTCCATGGGCATGGGACCTGCCATGCCAGGCACAGGAGGGGATCTCCTGGTCTGGCGGTTGCAAAGACCATGGGAAAAGTGTAGTGTTTGGGGAGGAGTGTACCGCCTCTCCAGGTACAGTCACTTATGGCTTCCCTTGGCTAGGAAAGGGAAATCCCCCAACCCCTTGTGCTTCCCGGGTGAGGTGATGCCCCGCCCTGCTTCAGCTCACCCTCTGTGGGCTGCATCCACTATCCAGCCAGTTCCAATGAGATGAACGAGGTACCTCAGCTAGAAATGATGCAGAAATCACCTGTCTTCTACACTGATCTCATTGGGAGCTATAGACCGGAAGTACTCCTATTCAGCCATCTTGGAAGTGACCTCCCTATATATTGCATTTTAATGTCTGATCATTTGTCTTTTTCCTCCAGTGGACTGCAGGCAGCTTGAAGTTGGGGACTGTGTCTTTCATTAGGCACTAGAACATTATATAACCTCATAAGAGGAACTTTTAAAAATAAGCGCATCAAGGGTTGTATGTGTCTTACAGTAGCCAAAGAAAACAATATTATGCCTCAAAGTCCTTCTCTATAAAATGACAGGGTTGAACTGCATGATTGCCAAGATCTATAGATCTAAAGGGCATCCTTTGTCTCAGATACTTGATATATTCAAATAATTTAGAACTTCCTGAAGTTTTCCCAAGAACCCATCCACTGTTGATTCAAGTACTTTATTAACAGAGGACAGAATCTGAGGTCCTGGAGATCAGAGTCTCCATTAGAAGCACTGGAAAATTCCAAGCCTATCAGAGATGAAGGGATGGAGATTCTTTTGGGAGTCTGCAGCTTCATCTTCAATAGTAAGTTGCTGTACATGAAAGAAGCCAGAAACAAAACGTTGCATGTGGTATTATTCCATTTACATGAAATATCCAGAATAGGTAAATCCATGGAGACAGAAAGCAGTTTGGTGGTTGCCAGTGGCTGCGGGGAGAGAGGAATGGAGAGTGACTGTTTAAAGGATAGGGGGTCTTCCTCAGGGGTGATGAAAATGGTGAGGAACTAGATAGCGATGATGGTTGCAAAACATTGTGAATGTGCTAAACGCCACTGAATCGTACACTTCAAAATGGTTAATTCTATTAGCCAGGCACAGTGGTGAATACCTGTAGTCCCAGCTACTTGGGAGGCTGAGGCAGGAGGATCACTTGAGCCCAGGAAGTTGAGGCTGCAGTGAACCATGACTGCACCACCACGCTCCAGCCTGGGTGACAGAGCAAGACCCTGTCTCAAAAAAAGAAAAGTTAATATTATGTTATGTGAATTTCACCTCAATAAAAAAAAATCACTGACAACCTTGAACTGGGTCAAGATTTATACTAAACTCTATTCTCTAAAATTACAAATAGTATAGTGTTAACTGACTGCAGAAACTTGATGATGGGTCTACTTAAGTATCTTATTTGTATTGGATCTATAGTTCCAACAGTCTGTTTTCCAATAGGCTTTAAATTAATAATGTTCATCATCGTCATAATAATAGCGAACATTTATTGTGTTTACTATATTCTAGATACTCTATTAATCTTTCTGAGGGTATTACCTCATTTAATTCTCATAACAACATTATAAGGTTGGTACTATTATCATTCTAATTTTACAGTAACCCAAGTTTACCCACCAGAGCAATAAGTGGCAGGCTGAATTCAAAACTCTAATATCACTGATTGAAAGCCTATGCCTTTGTTAATAATGCCAAGGACACAAATGACACAGTTCATGGTAGTACATGAAACTGATGTAAAGAAACCTTGTTTGATATGATAAGCAAGTTTTTACATATTTTTGTAATTGCACAAATATACCTGTCCAGTCTCCAAGTGAAAGAGTGCAATGATGAGGTCTTGCTGGTGAACAGCAACCTTGGTCGAGGAGATGCCAAATAGACTTGACCCAGTTAAACGAGACAAAGTCAGAGTCAGAGTGAGCCTTATAAGCTTTCAATGTCTGGAGAAATATCATGAGAAATCTACTGACACCTTCTTCAATCAGACTTTCTCATGGTACAGATGCTGTGCACCCAGGTCTCTATGTTCCTTCTCAGAAGGTGTTACCTCTAGAAAGGATAGATGGTACTGTCTTTACAAAGGAGTCCTTGCAAGATCAGCTATGTGAGCATTATAATGTTAAAGGAGTTTTGGCTAATTTGGTAATTCTGGCAAAACATCTCATGAAAAAATATTGTGAGCAAAGCCTGTATTGATTATTGAAATGTCATGCTATGCTTCATTTATTCACTTATCCTGTTATATACTCTAAAGTATCCTAAGGCATATATCCTCAATTTTTCTGAGTATGATGCAACTCTTGGATCTCAGTGCCCTGTCAACAATCCAGTTCATCATGTCAGGTGATGTGACCCCATGGCATAAGTTCTGGGCTTCCATCCATCAGCATTTGAATAGTATGCTCTTTCAAGGTGGCCTTTCCTCATTCAGAATCAACACTCCATATCTTTAAATCTGTGACTCACCACATCCTCTGAAAAAGGTTAGGATGCCTGAAACTGATCTGCAGATATTATGGAACAGGCGTTCCTTGTGTTCAGCTGCCTCTGTTGTCCAGAGTTTCTGCCTAGGTTAGGGACAATATTTAAGGAGCACATAGTCTCACTAGTTTAGGCTCTTCTTTTTGTTGTTGTTGTTGAGACAGAGTCTTACTCTGCTACACAGTCGGGAGTGCAATGGCATGAACACAGCTCACTGCAGCCTCAACCTCCTGGGCTCCAGTGATCCTCCCACCTCAGCCTCCCAAGTAGCTGGGACTACAGGTGCTCATCACCATGCCTGGCTAAGTTTTTTGGTATTTTTTGTAGAGATGAGGTTTCACCACATTGCCCTGGCTAGTCTCGAAACTCCTGGGCTCAAGCCATCCACCTGCCTCAGCCTCCAAAAGTGCTAGGATTACGGATGTAAGCCACCATGCCTGTCAACGAGCCCTTCTTAAATGTCAGATTTTAATTGCTCAAGAGGCAGTATCAGAGGATAGGATTGTGAACCCCATAAACCAGGTGATCCCTTGACATCTCATCTAACAGTCCCTGACCTATAGAATTGAAACAGAGAACAGGGCTCTGCCAGATAGAGAGTGCAGTGCCCTTGCCAGGGGCTGAATTTATTTTGCGTTTTAGTTAGCAAATAGTACCTCTCAACGAGCTTCAGAATTGCTTTACAACTGCCTACTTGGCATCTCCACTTGGATGTCTTAGGCCATCTCAAACGTAATATGTTCAACACTGAGCACTGGATTTACTACCTTCCTCCCAAACTTTTCCAATCTCAGTAAATGGCTCCATGATTCACCCGTTGCTCAGGCTAAACACCTAGGGATGATTTTGAATCTTCTCTTTCCCTCACACCCAAAGCATCGTCATGTTTTTCTAATTGCAGAAATATACCTGTCTAGTTTTGAAGTGAATGAGTGCAATGACGGGGTCTTGCTGGTGAACAGCAACCTTCGTGGAGGAAATGCCACACAAACTTGACCCAGTTAAAGGAGACAAAGTCAGAGTGAGCCTCTTGTCTCTATTTACAAAATATATCCCAATCCTGACAGTTCCTACCCTCTCTTACTTTGGCTACTTTAACAGCCTTCCTGCTTCTCTCCCTGCTCTCTTATGTCTACTATTTAATCAGAGGCCAGAGTAATCTTTATAAAACATAGAGCAGATTATGTCATTCTCCTGCCCAAATCCTCCGGTGATTTCTCATCACATTTACAAGACATTGACAACTATGAAATAGAGCCTACCAAGCTCTGCATACCTTTATGACCTCGCAAGTACTGCTTTTTTTTCCTGAGTCTTTTCTAACTTGATTGGCCCTCTTGCTAGTCTTCAAATTCATCAAGCTCATTTCCACCTCAGGGCCATCACATCTGCTGTTCTTTCCACCCGGAACATTACTCTTCCGCAGATGTTTTCAAGGCTCACTACCTTACTTTTTCCAGGGCTCTGTTTAAATGTTACTTTTTCAGGAAGGCCATCCCTGTCCACCTTATCTAAAATAGCCTTCCCTACATTTTCTGTCCCTTTACCATGTTTTATTTTTATTCATAGCATATATAACTTCTGATATATTTAAGTATGTGTCCAATGAATGAATGACTTCCTAATAGTGCTAGAAAGTGAATTTTCACCACCTAATGTTGTGCAACTTTATATATAAAGGCATTGCATCTTATCCCTCTGAATATATTCCCTCAAAACATACTTTCCTCTGGCAGTAAAGAGATTATCTTAATGCTCTTGAAACTGAGTCCAAACTAATCACACCAATATACAATTTCAAGAACACGAAAGTGCCCAAACACCAGCAAAGATCTCAGAAGAAATCAGAGTAACAGCACTGAATCACAGATTCCCATTGCACATAAACATCTTTCCCCTACAGCAGTGGGATTGCAAAATGTTACATGTGATAAAGATCAAAGGCTGTCACAGGGACCTGGGTGGAGTAGGCAAGGACTTCAGGACTGAGTTATACCATTGAAAGTGTTAGGATGTTACCAAATTCTGACCTAGGACCTGACCGCAATGAGAATAAGGGTGCTGAATGCTTCGCACTTGCTTGATTTCACTCAGTCCATTTCCTAGTACAACAACATATTAATGAGCCACACGCCACAGCCAAGGCTAGCAGCTCTTCCAGTGCTGCCTGCTTCTGAGTAGAGCATTTACAGGGTGAGAAAATAGAGAAGAAAAAAGTAAGTGATTGAGAGATGGAAAAAGGAAAGAGAGTGGCAGAATGGGGAAGGAAGAGCAGGAGAGAAAGAAGGAGAAACTTGATGGGCTGGGACAGAGCAGCAGAGAAGGGTCAGCATGTGAGCAATTCCATCAGAACACCTCCCTGGTGCTGGCGCTGCAGTCAGGCTTTGGTAACGGGTATGTTGAGAAACGAAGAGCTTCACATACAGGGCTCTGCCCTGTGTGGCTTCTCTTTTGTTTCTTCTCCCTTGTCGCTCTTATTTCTCCTCTCCTTTCTTTATTTCCTCTGCATATTCCTTGTGCTTTCCACCTGACAAACACCCCGTCTTACCATCACTTGCAATGGACACATTTATTGCCTGCAAAGGAGACACTAGATTTTTCTTGGGCCCTGGGAAAATACATGAACAGACATAGGGACATCCATACCTGTGGAGCAGCTTTGCTGAAGCAGCAGCTGCTCTTCTCTAATCCCAGCTGATTGGGACATCCAAAATCATTTCCTCATACTGTAATCAGGTTGCGAACTTGTCACAAGGACCTTTCTCCTGGAGGCTTAGTTCCCTTTTCTGTCCCAGACGAATCACATTGATACGGAAGGGGAGCGGGGAAGTGCTGGGAAGGGAAGGGCGGGTCCCTGGCTAGGGCCCTGCCCACCTGCCGGTGCTCATGAACCTTGGTGAGGACAGGCACTCCTGCCTTCGTGCCCAAATGTTGCATTTCCCAAGACCTCCCTGGCCCACCATACCCCCATCCTGTGCCTATAATCTGTGTGACCTGGAAGTTCTCAGGCTTGTGCATGGAGTGTCTGCCCATTCTCTAGAAATGAGGTAGGAAGAAGCCACTGCCCCCTGTTCCGGGGCCTGTAAAAATGAGGTGGGAAGCGTAGGAAGAGCTCTAAAATAGTCAAAGGGAATGTGAAAGATGAAGCCCAGGACAAGACCAGAGCAGGCAGGCACACAAACCGCTGGACGTCGAGAGGAGCACATTGGTCAAAGAAGACACAAGCAGCTGGACTGCGAGAGGACGTGGAGGGGAGCATGCTGGTGGAAGAGCACATGACAGACCGCACGTGGGCAGGCAATGGACTGGAGGAAGGAGGAGGAGTTTGACTGGGGCAGGCCGAGGAGAGCCGGGGATGCCGAGTGGCCCAAATCCGGGGAAAATCATCTCCCTTTTGGCTCCCCCATTTGCTGAGAGCTACTTCTACTCAATAAAACCTTGCACTAATTCTCCAAGCCCACATGTGATCCAATTCTTCCGGTACACCAAAGCAAGAACCCTGGGATACAGAAAGCCCTCTGTTCTTGCCATAAGGCAGGGGTCTCACTGAGCTAACTAACACAAGCTGCCTATGGACAGCTAAACTAAAAGAGCACATGCTAACACATGCCCACTGGGGCTTCGGCTGTAAACATTCACCCCTAGACACTGCCGTGGGGTGTCTGTATGATCCCCTAGAGGTTTGAGCAGGGGGACACTGAAGAAGCGGGCCACACCCCCATCGCATGCCCTACAAGGGAGACAAGGGAACTTCTCCCATTTCACCTTCACTAGGTTTGTGGTTATTTTCTACGCCAGGGCATTTCTGGCTGGCATGAGGAGCAAATAGTACAACTCAGGGCACACATGATGAGATGAACCGTTTAGGAGGCCTTGCCCAGGACCTAACAGCCTGTGAGCTCCAAGCTAAACTATGAAATGTCTCCTGTATTAGTCTCACCAACAGGAAGGAGTTGTTTCCTTATGTACAAGTTCTTTTGCTTGCTGTATTCAAATTCCAGCTCTGCCACTTCTATCTATACAGGAATTTTGTGTAAGCTAATTACCATATATACATGGTAATTATACCAGGTATATAACATATATATATTCTCAGTTTCTCCTGGAGAAAAAAGGACAATAGCTTTTTGACCTCAAGGGTGCTTGTGAAGGTTGAATGAAATGTTTTCTGTAAAGGGCTCAGCACTGTTTCTGGAACAATCAGTGTAAGCTATTATTCCTACTTGGTAAGAGGTCATTGTGAACAGCCTCTTATCATTCATTGTTCTCGATGGCCAGGGGCTGTAGTTCCTATTACTTCTTTTAGAGTCCTTGACCAGTTCAAAGACTGTGAATTATAACTTGTTAGAGTTTGGCACAGCTGGAAATCTAGAGACCCCATGGTCAGCTGGCGAGTGAATGGCCTGCCTGTTACAAGTCAATGTGAGGAAGCAGGGCAGGTCAGCCAGAAGCAACAAGACCAGGATTGCAACAGTTGTCTTCCTTGAGAGCTCTGCCAACTCTGATTAAGGATGGACTGGAGAAGAGGCTGGGGTTTTATAAGTAAGTATAGTTTCTGGTTGACTTTGGTATCGATGGGTCTTTTAAGATTACAGCTCCACAGGATAGTATTGGTGCCCTTCTCTGTATCTCCAAAACAATTTTAGGGTTTTATATTATTATAAACAATTTCTGATTTCCCTCAATATTTATCTTATACTACCTACTACCCCCAGGACCCAGATAACACAGGGCCTAGATAATTTGGTAAGGGAGGATTTAGTTGATATAATTGTCAACATGAAGATTCCAGCTATCCTTTAAATGGATGGAAATGATATTCTCGTGGGTATACCCTGTTCTGTCTTGGAGTCAGTGTTGGATCTCTGGAGCTCCCACATCATGCATCAAACCAAGTGATACATACCGTCAGGTTAGTTCTGGGCCTCATCTCTCACATTCCCCTTGACTATTTTAGGCTCTTCCTAAGCTTCCACACCTCATTTATACAGGCCCCAGAGAAGGAGGCAGTGATTTCTTCCTCCCCATTTCTAGAGAATGGGCAGACACTCCATTGCACAATAGGCCTGAGAACCTCCAGGTCACATAGATTAAAAATCATGTCACACGCACATAGATGAACAGAAACTAAGAAATATGTTTCTTATGTTAGAAAGTTAAGTTGGTAGATTTTCTTTCTTTTTATTGTGTTGTTATTGCTCTGATGCTATTTATGCAAAAACATTTAAAACTCATTCTTTAGGAAAAAAAAAACAAATTCTGTCATCTATAATGCATGCTTCCTGTCATAGTGTTCTTTGAAGCAGGAATGTTTTCAGAGATGGTATCTCTGCTAGTTTTAGTTATTTAGCACTTGTTATTTTCCCTCTAAAACTGGCAATATCTTGCTTATCATTGGAAGCCTGAAGGAAACTTGATGACACATCACGGTTAACAAGAATTACACATTCACAGGTTGAGCTTTATACATTTTGATTCTAAGAATCAGGGCCTGCTGATGAAGGAAGCACCTACTGGTTTAGAAAGGACATTCCAGAAAGAATGTTAGGTTTGGGGAGCTGTGGATATGAGTCACTGACATGAAAAATCTAGATAGCCTTTTTTCAAAGGTTTCTAAAGACAAAGTAAAAATACATTGAGGTTTTTTTTTTTTTTTTAATGTTAAAAATAGAGACGGGGTTTCACCATGTTGGCCAGGGTGGTCTAGAACTCCTGGCCTCAAGTGATTTGCCAGCCTAGTCCACCCAAAGTGCTAGGATTACAGACATGAGCCACCATGCCTGGCCAGAAAACATTGAGTTTTGAAGGAGATTTTTCAATTTCAGATTGTACAGTACTTCTAAATGATTTATAGTTTTCACTATCATAAGACAGCATCCTCTAGAGAAAGACTGAGATTTGAAATAGTTCATGAAAATAATCTAATAGGCCAGGCACAGTGGCTCATGCCTATAATCCCAGCACTTTGAGGGGCCGAGGCTGGCAGATCACTTGCGCTCAGGACTTTGAGACCACCTGGGCAACATTACAAAACCCTGTCTTTACCAAAATACAAAATTTAGCCCAGTGTGGTGGCATGAGCCTGTAGTTACAGTTACTGGGAAGCAGAGGCAGGAGAATCACTCGGGCCTAGGAGGTTGCAGTGAGCCAATCTTGGCTCACAGTCTCGAGCTAAGATTGTGCCATTGCACTCCAGCCTGGGTGACAGAATGAGACTCTGTCTCAAAAATAAAAAAGAAAACAATCTCAAGGACATCATAATAAATCTGGGAAGTTATTTCCTGTTTTTAGCTGGAAAGGTCTGAAGACCTCACTGCCTTAAAAATGAATGTCATGTCCAATTTTTGTCTGGTTCGCCAAGTCCATTTATGCATTTATTCATTCTTTTTCAACTCGCTATTACCTAAACTAGATTGTTCACAAGACAGCTAATTATGTAGTTGATCTTACCATCCAAAAATCATTTTTTGATGTTATCATCTTCTGTTTTCATTTTACTTACATGCCTCTAATATTCTCAAAGGAGCTAGGGAGTTTTCCATTTAAACCCACCATTTAATTACCTGTCTTCCTTTTTCTGGTAAATATGTCTGACTCAGCTCTAAAAGCAAGCTCATTTGTTCAGTCAAAAAACACTGGTGAGTAATTTCTCAAGTAGTGTACACTCTTAGAAAGGAAATAATTACATAAATAATTATACACAGTACACTAATTTCAGACAGGATATGGCACAACAAGCTAGAGGAATTCTGAGGAGGATCTATTTCATCCAGGAAATGGAGGAAATGATTTTCAATATAAAAAGGACACACTAATTAGAAAAAAAAATGTATGAACAAGTCAGGGAGATGGGAAAGCACAGAATACATTTGGGATAGGCAGTGACCCATCAATGAAGTTTGTAGATTAAGGTGAATGCTCAGAGCTTCCATTTGGAATAGCAATAATAAATGTGTTCTGAGGGCTTGCTATGTGCTAGGCAGCGTTCCAAGCACTGGAAACACCAAGCACTGGGCAAAACAAACAAACAAAATCCCTGCCTTCCTGGAGCTTATATTTGAGATGAAAATGACAGTCAATAAACAAAAAGACAAATATACAACATTTTAGATGATGTTAAGTGCTATGGAAAGGAGAGGGAGTGTGTGTGTTTGCATGCTGTTTTTTTTTTTTTTTTTTTTCTTTGTTTTTTTTAAAAAATTTCAATAGCTTTGGGGGGTACAAGTAGTTTTTGGTTACATAGATGAATTATAGAGTGATGGAGCCTGAGATTTTAGTGCACACATCACCCAAGTAGCGTATAATTTACCCAATATGTAGTTTTTTAAATCCCTCATCCCCTCTTCCACCTTCCTCCTTCTGAGTCTCCATAGTCCATTGTATCACTCTGTATTGCACGCTGCTTTAAAGAAGATGGTCAGGAAAGACCTCACTCCAAGGTCACATTTAAGAAAAGGCCTAAAGTGAGGGCTTGAGCCACGTGGGTTAACTGGGGGAAGAGAGTTCCTGCCAGTGGAAGCAGCAAGGCCAAGGGATCTCAAGATGAGAGTGTGGTTAGAATGACAAGGGAACAGCAAGGAGTGAGCAAGTGAACAGCCAAGTGAGTGAGGAATAGGAATTAAGGTCAGGGGCATAGTAGGGGCTTGATCACAGGGACTTCAATGGCCACTCTAAGGACTTGGGCTTTTACTCTGAGATAGGAAGCTCCATTGGAGCTCCTTGGAAGAGAGGAGTGACATGATCTGACTTAAAATGTTATGGCTGACTATGGCTGATTGGGAGATTATCTGTTCCAGAGATTCTGACTTCATCGGTCTAAGAAGGGACTGAGCATTCTAGCTTTAAAAGTGCCACAGATTGAGAGCCACTTCTCTAGGGCTTGCAATGTGTTCTCACATTTTTTTCCTCAACTTGAACCCCTGAACAACCCCGTGCATTGTGCAGATGAGGAAACTGAGGCCCAGAGAAGCATAACTGACTTTTGAGGGCACATGGCCTGAAATGGGTCTAGATAAAATTTAAACCCACGTTACCAAGTCTTAGTCTAGTAGTGCTCTTTCCATCAGAACACTTATACTATCAATGGAATCTTTTTTCTTATCAGTTTGCCACTAGTTTATAGGAATTTTGGTGGATTCATCTTATATGCTGAAAATATAAAGATACTATCTCTAGTAATTTTGATTCATACTATCTTTACTCAGGTTTGATTCCATGGTCTGTTCTGTCACCCTAACCACCCTCTTGCCATAAGATCATGTTACTCTCCTGCAAATAATGAGAGATATATACTCCAGTTCAGCTGTGTCCTGGCCTCAGTATTTGGCCAAAGTTTGCTTTTTAGTTTCACCTTCAGCTTTGGCTTTTGGAAGGTCATATTGTCAAATTTCTATTTCACCTTCTGGCAAGTCTAAACTTGGTATGGCCTCCCCATCAGGTGATCTCACTGGGTAACCATTATATCTAATCAGCAGAACTATGTAAATTATAAGAACAAAGTATGTTAGTCAGAGTTAGTGTTAATATATGAATATGTACTTTCAAATATGGGTAAGCATTTTGGATGTATTTCCTCATGTTGGAATTCTATTAATGGTTTAATATAAACTTCAGTAATAATGGTAATTGTGAAAATTGTTAATTTTATGCAAAAATGTAGAACTTTCAAGTAGTTAGATAAGAAAATAATTGAAAATTAATACGATTATACAAAAGATGGGCTACATAAATTTAGAAAGAAAATTACATCCTTTTGAACCACCAATATACATACAACTTGATAATGAAAGGCATGCAAAAATAAACACATATTAGAAATTAAAATTTTAAATGAGAATAACAATCTTAGGTGTGCATCTGAAAATATCCACAAAGCATCTTCTTCAAGCACAGCACAAACTTCAGTTTCTAGTGGGCTTCAATGAAATGGAATCATGTCCATTGGCCAAATCTTCAAGTCCAGCAGTAGAAGAGAGGATAAAACTTAGTTTCTATTAGAAAGGAAGGGAAGCTTAATAACAGACGATGACATCACTATCAGAAGTACCCTACACTAGCAGAGCTAGCCAAAAATAATCTTGTTCCTCATCTGACTTTGGTTAATAGTGGACTTTAATATTTAAAATTGCAATGTGCAGTATCATGACTGTAGGAACACTAGTAATGCTAAGAAATTGTTCCTGCATTATTTCAAGCTTCTGAAGTTTGACTACTGCCAAATAAGAAATGATGTTTAACCTTCTTCATGTTATATTTTTAAGGATATGTTATTAATATATGTTCTGAAATTGTATGAGACTCCTAAAATTCTGATGTGTCTTGGTATATGTTATCAGTCATAGTTACAGTTAGTATGTTTAATAATTATAGGTCACAGAAATAACCAAATTTCCTTGTCAATCGTGTCTTTAACCACGACCATTTTAAGTCTTGCTTCCAGTTAATTGCTTAATTCTGGTGTATTTTCCAAAAGCTATTTATAAGCAAGTAAAATCCTAGAGTATTGCGCCTTCAAGGAGGCTCGTGGAAAGGATAGAAAGGACCCTGAGAAGCATTCTTGAATACAGGGTTCTGATAACTTTAGGATCATATCATTTGGATTGGGTAAGAATTCCTAGAACCCTCATGAAGAAACTGACTGATTCATAAAACTGCTAACCCAAGCAGGACAAGAATTGATTGAATATCAAGAAAAAATGTTGCCAAATGTTATGCAAAATGAGCCAGAACTGAAATTCTTAAGAAATTCAACTTAAATGAACTCCATGGCCCAAGGCAAATTACCTATAACAGATTTAACAAACAGTGCTGTGCAACAAAATTGCTATTTAAGAATGATAAAAATCCAATGTTAAGTGTGAACTCATGGAGAGCCTGGATGGCTGCCTGGCCCTTCCTGAGTCCTTATAGCTTCCATTATTAAGAGCTGTATACCCTATGACTCATTAGGAAAGAGATAAAATGATTCAAATTTTATGTGTGTGTGTGTGTGTGTGTGTGTGTGGTGACTATTTTAAATTGCTAAAATGGCTTATGATCAATGTTTAGTTTGTCAAATTTGTAATTAAGGGAAAATATCAAAATTTCAGGTACATTTCTGCTACATGATGAGCCATTTGAACATTTATGGGGGCATTTCATTCAATTGCCATTTTCTACACACGTTTTCTGATTACATAGAAGCTTTCCCATGCAAAAAGACCAACGCTGTAACAGTAGCTAAAAGGTTATTTTAAAATGTGTTTCCCTCATGGGGAATTCTGAAGAAATCTCCAGTGATGGAGGTACTTGTTTCACTGGACAGGTTGTAGAACAGTTATATAAGGTATTATAACATTAGGCAAAGCTAAATGAATCGACTGGATTGCCTTGGTCCAAAGTATTGAAGATTGAGGGCAATCAGATCCACTTCCAGAGGAAAACATAAGTTGAGCCCTTTTGAAACAGTCACTGGAAGGCCTATCCCCCTAATAGTAGAACATTATATCTCTTCCACTCCTATACTCTGATATGACTAATTGCTGTAAGGCTTTAATGCATTATGCCAAAGTGTATTTTAGTCAGGCAAAGGAAATTTTAATGACCCATTGACTCAGGATAATTAAACCATTGATGATATAGAACCGAGATATTGGGTCTTTTGGAAGTGAAGAGAAAGACTGCCCTTGCCACCCACACTGCAGCAAAACTTTGGGACCGCAAACCTTGAATCCATAGCCTCATAACTCTAAACCATCCTTCCAGACTCTTAGGACTGCATACCAGGAGTCCCCCTAACAGGTACTGGTCCATGGCCTGTTAGGAACCAGGCTGTACAGCAGGAGGTGAGCAGTGGGCAAGCAAGTGAAGCTTCATCTATATTTATAGCCGCTCCCCATCTCTGGCATTACCGCTTGAGCTCCACCTCCTGTCAGATCAGCAGCAGCATTAGGTTCTCACAGGAGTGTGAACCCTATTGTGAACTGTGCACACGAGGGATCTAGGCTGCACACTCCTTATGAGAATCTAATGCCTGATGATCTGTTACTATCTCCCATCACCCCCAGATGGGACTGTCTAGTTCAATGGTCCCCAACCTTTTGGGCATCAGGGACTGGTTTCATGGAAGACAATTTTTCCATGAACGGGGGAGGAGAGGAGGAGGAGGATGGCTTTGAGACGAAACTGTTCCACCTGGGATCAACAGGCATTAGATTTTCATAAGGAACAACAACCTAGATCCCTCTCATAGGCAATAAGGTTCACTTTCCCAGGAGAATCTGGTGCTGTTACTGATCTGACAGGAGGTAGGGCTTAGGTGGTAATGCTTGCTTGTCTGCTGCTCACCTCCTGCTGTGCAGCCTGGTTCCTAACAGGCCACAGACTGGTACCAGTCCACAGCCTGGGGTTGGGGACCCCTGGTTTAGTTGCAGGGAAACAAGCTCAAGGCTCCCACTGATTCTATGTTATGGTGAGTTGTATAATTATTTCATTATATATTACACTGTAATAATAACAGAAACAAAGTACACAATAAATGTAATGCGCTTGAATCATCCCAATACCATCCTCCACCCCCAGGTTCATGGAAAAATTGTCTTCCACAAAACCAGTCCCTGGTGCCAAAAAGGTTGGGACTGCTACTGTATACCTTAAGGTAAAGCTAACTGGGAATTTTCTCCCCAGAAGCACACAGAATCCTAGACATGAAGAACTTTCTCAAGATCATGGATCAAGGCCCTGCCATCATGTGACGCTTACATCTTCTTGCTTATGCCTCTATGAACAATAGAACTGGAAAAGGTGCTTTGGGTGTACCCATAGGGTATACTTTTATGTGTGGAGGATTTTATGGCTAACTTTACACAGAGGAAACCTTATGCTTTAATGCAGTAGTCCCCAACCTTTTTGGCACCAGGGACTGGTTTCGTGGAAGACAATTTTTCCATGGACTGGGGGTGTTGGGTGGTAGGGGTGATGGTTTTGGAATGAAACTGTTCCACCCCAGATTACTGGGCATTCAGTTCTCATAAGGAGTGTGCAACCTAGATCCTTCACATGCACAGTTCACAGTGCAGTTCTCATTCCTATAAGAATCTAATGCTGCTACTGACCTGATAGGAGGCGGAGCTCAGGTGGTAATGCTTGCTCACCCACTACTCACTTCCTGCTGTGTGACCCAGTTTCTAACAGGTCCTTAGCTGGTACAAGTTCATGGTACAGCGGTTGGGAACCCCTGCCTTAAGAAATAGAAGATGAGGGGCCAATGTGTGTTAGGGAATTTTTTTTTTTTTTTGAGACGGGGTCTCACTCTGTCATCCAGGCTGTAGTGGAGTGGTGCAATCATAGCTCACTGCAGCCTTGACCTCCCAGGCTCAAGCAATCCTCCCACCTCAGCCTCCTGAGTAGCTGGGACTATAGGCACGCATAAGTACACCTGGCTATTTTTTTAAATATTTTTCATTTATTTGTTTTTTTGTAGAATTGAGATCTCACTATGTTGCCCAGGTTGATCTTGAACTACTTGGCTCAAACAGTCCTCATGCCTTGGCCTCCCAAAGTGCTGGGATTACAAGCATGAGCCACTGTGGTCAGCTGGACTAGGAATTTTAACGGTACCTTTGTTGTTCCGCCACCAGTTAAAAACAGAACCTTGGTCCACTCTTCTTAACATGTATCATAGGTTAAAGAGAACATTGCCGGGAGGACTTCACCTTTCTGGATGGGCGTCATTGTTAGGTCTTCTTTTCTGTGGCATGGGGTAAATATAAATCAGACAATGATTAGAAATGTGTGCTTTGTGACAGACTTTATAGAAGATTTTACTGCAAAGGCTATGGTTGCACAACAGAATTTAAAAATTCTCTTGCTAAAGTTGTGCTAGATGACTGAATTATTCTAGATTATTTTCGACTGAACAGGGAAGGATCTGTGCGGTTACTGACACTTCTTGTTGTATGAATACATCAGGTTTTATAAAGACTCACTTGCAGGGGATTAACAAATGGGCTGGTTGGTTAAAACAAGATTCTTTATCAGGCTTATTCTTAGATCTATTTGATTTTAGTTGGCTTATTTCATAAGGACCCTGGCTAGGGAGCATACTCCCAACTCTTGGTATCATCCTTCTGATAATTGTAAGAGTAGTATCCCTGGTGCACTGTATTTTCTCCAAAATTTTAAATGCTTGCATATAGCCATCTGTAGAAAGTCAAATGATCTCCCTTTTATTGGAATGACAAAAACTCAAAGAAATGAGTGGTCATGAAGACACCGTCACCTATGAATGACGTGCTGTGACTAGAAATCCAAAATGATGGCAACTGGAAGTGCTAAACCCTAAATCTTGGCTACACTCACTTAGGTAAGAACTTGAGCAAAAGGGTGGGATTATTATTCAAAATTATAGGAAGCCATTGCTCTAGACAGAGCTCCTGCAGTAGGCCCCAGCACACCAAACCAAACCAACATGGAGTCACTCATGCTAAATGCTGCATAATCAAAGTGAAACATTATGGAAGCAGATCGATCCCAAAACAGATCAGTGTTGTTTTTTTTTTCTCCTGAAAACAGGAGATTCTAATAAGGAAGTCCTCTCTGCTCTAACCCTTGACATTAATGCCTAAAGTTTTGGTCACCCTCTATACTGAGATGGTGACCAAAAGGGTGAATTGTTAAGTTAAAGCTGCCTCCTTACACATATAGTAAACTGTCACCTAACAGGATGTGTAAACAGACTGTAACTTACTCTTGTACTAATCATGTAGTTTCAGCCAATCATAGGTGGCCAACTGTTCAAACCATATTCAAATAAGACAAGTACCAAGCTATAACCACTCAAACTGTTTCTGTACCCCACTTCCATTTTCTGTACCTCACTTTCTGTAAATATGATTGGATCATGTATCAGCCCCAGAGTCTCCCTGAGCCTATTCTGGTTCTGGGGACCTGCTCAATTGGCAAATCATTTTTTGCTTAATTAAATTCTTAAATTGAACTTGTCTAAAGTTTCTCTTTGAACACTACTAAACCTTTTAATAATAAAATTGTAATAATCCAATTTTTCAATAGTCATTTAGATATGTTTTTATATTCCAGAAATATTAATTTTAACATTTCGCTATTCACATTCAGACAAAATGTGAATTCAGTGCACTTCTTTAAAATTCTCCCAATGGCTTTTTGACTTAAATTTAAATTCAAATTCTTTACCATAGCTAGCAAATTAGTACAAAATCTGGCCTGATCTAGACTTCCATTCTATCTATTGTCCATACTACTGTCTCCCTCCTGCCATTCACTATTTACACTGGTCTCTCCTTTCTGTTTCCACAATTTTTTTTTTTTTTTTTTTTGAAGGAGTCTCGCTTTGTCGCCCAGGCTGGAGTGCAGTGGCGCGATCTCGGCTCACTGCAAGCTCCGCCTCCCGGGTTCACGCCATTCTCCTGCCTCAGCCTCCCGAGTAGCTGGGATTACAGGCACGCACCACCACGCCCAGCTAATTTTTTGTATTTTTAGTAGAGATGGGGTTTCACTGTGTTAGCCAGGATGGTCTCGATCTCCTGACCTCGTGATCCGCCCGCCTCAGCCTCCCAAAGCGCTGGGATTACAGGCGTGAGCCACCGCGCCCGGCATGTTTCCACAATTTTAGAGTTTCCCCTCCTGGGGCCTTTGCTTGTCTTTCCCCTATCTTTTTGTATTTCTCAAATCTCACATCAGATATCACCTCTTCAGTGGTCAACCATCTAATGCAGTCCATTTCTTCCTCCTAGGGACTTTGTGCCCTGCATCCCAGCCGCTCCAGCTGTGGCTAAAAGGGACCAAGGTACAACTTGAGCTGTGGCTTCAGAGGGTGTGAGCCCCAAGATTTGGCAGCTTCCATGCGGTATTGAGCCTGTGGGTGCATAGGTGTCAAAAATTGAGGTTTGGGAACCTCCGCCTAGATTTCAGAGGTTGTATGGCAATGCCTGGATGTCCAGGCAGAAGTTTGCTGCAGGGGGTGGGGCTGCTCATGGAGAACCACTGCTAGGGCAGTGTGGAAGGGAACTGTGGGGTGGGCACCCCCACACAGAGTCCCCACTGGGGTACTGCCTAGTGGAGCTATGAGAAGAGTGCCACCATCCTCCAGACCCTGAATGGTAGATCCACTGACAGCTTGCACTCTGCACCTGGAAAAGTCACAGACACAACACCAGCCCATGAAAGCAGCTGGGAGGAAGGCTGTACCCTGCAAAGCCACAGGGGAAGAGTTGCCTAAGACCATGGGAACCCACCTCTTCCATCAGCATGACCTAGATGTGAGACATAGAGTCAAAGGAGATCATTTTGGAGCTCCAAGATTTGACTGCCCTGCTGTATTTCAGGCTTGCATGGGGCCTGTAGCCCCTTTGTTTTGGCCAATTTCTCCCATTTGGAATGGGTATATTTACCCAATGCCTGTACCCCCATTATGTCTAGGGAGTAACTAAGTTGCTTTTGATTTTACAGGATCATAGGCAGAAGAGACTTGCCTTGTCTCAAAAGAGACTTTGGACTGTGGACTTTTGAGTTAATGCTGAAATGAGTTAAGACTTTGGGGGACTGTTGGGAAGGCATGATTGGTTTTGAAATGTGAGGACGTGAGATTTGGGAGAGGCTGGGGCAGAATGATATGGTTTGGCTGTGTTCCCACCCAAATCTTATCTTGAATTGTAGCTCCCATAATTCCCTCGTGTTGTGGGAGGGACCCAGTGGGAGATAATTCAATTATGGGGCAGTTTCCCTCATACCGTTCTCATGGTAGTGAATAAGTCTCATGAGATCTGATAGTTTTATAAGGGGAAACCCCTTTCACTTGGGTCTCATTCTGTTCTCTTATCTGCCACCATGTGAGGTGTGCCTTTCACCTTCCACCGTGATTTTGAGGCCTCTGCAGCCAGGTGGAACTGTAAGTCCATTAAACCTCTTCCTTTTGTAAATTGCCCAGTCTTGGGTATGTCTTTATCAGCAGCATGAAAACAGACTAAGACAGTGACTCAGGAAGGGTACTGTTTTGTATACCTTATACATACCCACACCTCCCATGGGTAAAAGGAGATGCTTCCGCTTACCTTAAGCTATGTGAGAGAAGCTTTCTGGGAAACACTTGGAGAACTTGATACATGTTGCCTGGAGTGTGGTAGAATGAAAGGATCCGAGAGAAACAGTGAGAACAAGCTGCATTTTTGCCTACTGTGTCTATATGAATTTTTCCCAGGGCAAAGTGTACTGAAGTCTGCAATCTACTTTGACATGCACCAAAAATAAGAAGAATTAAAGCTGGATAAAGGCAGAGAGGGATGGATAGTTATATGATAAATCAAGGGTAGCAAAATGATTCCAGGGATTGATGGGATCCCAGGAATTCTGCCTGAAGCCATTTTAAAAGGGAATCCAGCAAATAAGGCTGCCTTGCTATTCCCCAAAGTGATCAAGTTGAGATTTAAACCCTCAGAAGTCCAAGGGCTGAGGGCTAGGGTCATAAGTGACTCTCTGAGATGACTTTGCTGCATGTAAACATGCAGGAAAGTAGTAATTAAACATCTGAGAAGCTCTGCCACCCTCCCGCTCAGAGTTCAAACCTGGAGAAATCTAAAAGCCTAATCAGAGAGTGTTTAAGGTAGAATAGGTGGAGACATAAAACATAGAAAACAAAACTGAAGTGGACCAAGCCACGTCCTTCACCGCAGGCTTCCAGCCTGAAGCAGGACTGAGCTGGGGAAAAGGAGAAGTTTTGACATGGAATAAAGTGTGTGTGACCTTCATGAGATTTCATCCAAGGCAGAAAAAGAAATAGTCTTCAGGTAATTTGAAGGTACAGGACAATAAATAATAATTCTACTTGCACCCTAATGAATCCTGCTCCTTCAATAAAACGCACATGCCTAACAAAACCCTAACCCTGGATGAAAGAATCCTGATTTAATATCATATTACAGTTCATTTATTCAATAAATATTTATTGAGCACCTGCTGCATGCTAGGCTTTGGTATAGGTAGTAAGAATAACAACAATGTCTAAGACAAGCATTTGATATAAGTAGAGAAGTTTTAAATGTCACTGGAGGTAATGGTGACACTCTATGTTTTGATAGAGATTTGAATTACATAGGTGTACGCATTTGTTAAAGCTAGAATTCAATATTTGGTTATATTTTTTTCTTTTGAGATAAAATGTACATATAATGACATGTACCTATCTTAACTATATGTTTGCTGAATTTTGACGAGTGCCTAGTCATCACAACTCCACTTCTGTTTATTGTCAGCAGGTAACCTTGCCTCCTGCATCACTGAGACAACAGAAGCCATTAGGCATTCCCTCAACTTTCGGCACGAAACTTATAAATGTATATAATCTGTAGCCATATCAATCTTTTCTTCCTTTCCTCTGTTAACAGTAGATAACATGCCCCTACTCCCATCAAAGGTCTATTTCTTCCCCCTGGTATTTGTATTCTATCCCCTCCAAGCTTCTCAGAGGCCTTCATCTATTGGATTATCCCTCACATTCTGAACCCTCATCTCAAGGGATGAGCTTGTGTGAGTACTAAAGGCTGAATTTTCTCTTTCCTCAGAATGCTAACATTTGCCATTTCCTCTTCTTGAAACAATTTTCCTGCTTCTTCTCCTTTACTAATCATAACTCCTACTCACCCTTCAGGTCTTTCTGTGGATGCTATTTATTCAAATACGCCTTCCTTGACCTTCCATCCCTTACCATGGTAACACCTATTGTACTTCCTTTTTCATGACACTCATCTCACTTATAACGATTTGTCCTATGCATGTCTTGCCCACAAGACAAACATGGTCTCAGCCCTCACGGTGTCTCATAAACTGCTCTATCTCTAGTATTTAGCATAGTACCTCGCACATTAAATATTTATTGGTGAATAAAATAATTTGCATTCATTTATATCATCTGTAAAATGTAGTATTTTTAAAATGCCTTCCTTTTTTCACAGATTTTAATTTTTTTATCTACTAGCTATTGCCATCTTTTTAAAGATTATGTTAAATGAGAAGGGCATTATGACATTTCTGTTCTTATAATTCTTATGATTTTGTTCTTATAATTTTTTTTTTTTTTTTTGAGAGGGAGTCTCGCTCTGTCGCCCAGGCTGGAGTGCAGTGGCCGGATCTCAGCTCACTGCAAGCTCCGCCTCCCGGGTTTACGCCATTCTCCTGCCTCAGCCTCCCTTAACGAATGTCTTGTATGTAGAAGATTCTCAATGAAAACGATTTTACAGTCATAAAAAATCCGACAATGTGGAAAGATCCTTGGGAATCCTGCTTAAATTTCCTCAGATCATTCCTCAGAAGAAGGAAGAAAAGCAAAAGTACTATAGTATTTTTATGAGTGTATTGCTATTATCTTTTTACTCAGATGAGGGTATATTATGGCTATAGACCAGCAGTAGGAAGACAATCTGAAAATTCAGAGTTATTTTATCTTTCAATTGTGAAGAAAAATGGTCATCTGTTAGTTTACATAACTACTCCTTATAAATAACTTAATTTTTCTGAGCAACCAACCCTAAATTCATTCAGCATTCACTGAATCCCAACTAGGTGTGTGATAGGCACTAGGGACCTAACGTTACTTTAATTGCACATATATGTACAAATGTTACGTACATTTGCAATTCAAATACACATGCATTTATATTAAATTTGAGGAGGTAGAAAAGTTACTAAAATTAAATAAATATATTTAAATCTAAATATAAATGTGTAAATATGAATGTTTCTCCTTTCAAGCTGTTTCTATTGCCAGCCTTGATATAAGTCTTGCTGACACAATATAGTTCCTTTCAGCAGGCCAATATATAATACAGGTTGAATGTCCCTTATCTAACATACTTGAAACCATAAGCGTTTCAGATTTGGGATTTCGGAAGACTTACACTATACTTACTGATTGAGCATCTCTAATCTGGAAGTCCAAAATCTAAAATGTTCCAATGAACATTACCCTTAAATGTCATGTCTGTGCTCAAAAAGTTTCTAATTTTGGAATATTTGGGATTCAGGAGGGTTTGGGATTTCACAGTTTCCAATTAGAGATACCCAACCTGTGTCAACATAAGTACAGCAAGGGACCTTCACATAACAAGCCTCATATTGGAATCTAATAACCAGACTAATAACCTAGACTAATTGAAAAGGCAATTAGTCTTTACTGATGTCTCCTGAAGCATGACAAAGCGAATTTCTTAAATCTCTTTCTCATTCCTAGCTGTGGATCTCCACACCAGTGCCCCAAACAGCAGCCACCTGAACTCTCTTCCTTCACTGAAGTGTAATTTAGCTTATATAGTTGTCCCTAAACATCCCAGGGGGATATTGGCTCCAGGATCCCTGCTGATACCAAAATCCATGCGTGCTAAAGATCCTTATATAAAATGGTGTAGTATTTGCATATAATCCATGCACATCCTCCTATATACTTTAAGTCATCTCTAGATTACTTATAATGCATAATACAATGTAAATGCTGTATAAGCAGTTGTTAAACTGTATTACTTGTATTTTATTATTGTACTTGTTATTTCTTTTTTCCCCAAAATATTTCTATCCGCGGTTGGCTGAGTCTTCACGGAGGGTGTGGGTGTTGGAAGGTGTGTCTGAGGAGATGCCCAGAAGGTATTTGCCATGCTAACGGTAGTGCCCAGTTTCAAGACAGTGTCTGCCCTTAAGGAGCTAAGGATCTGAAGATAAAATAATTACCTGTTGGGTGGTGTTATACAGATCCTGCATAAAATTAGGAGTTCCGAGATGGGCGAGGTCAGCCTGGATGTGAGCCTAGAGGTGGGCATGAACCTGGACAACGAATTAACTAATCAACAAATATTTGTGAGGAGCCCTTTCTTCCAATCATTCTGTGTATGCGTTTTACATATGCATTTTTCTAGGGCAAGACTCCATTATTTTCAGAATATTCTCATTCCTTTATAGTCATGACTCCCTTTATTTGCGTAACATAAGGAAGGAGCAGATGTACGGTGGGCAGATGAAAGCTTTTCCAACATCTCTTAAGAGGTGGTTTCAGATCCTGAAGAGGTCTTTGAGGGCCCGTGTGACCTGGGTCCCAGGTGGTCTTCTGACACTTCTCCTTTAACAGTCGCAGGGGTGGCGTGTGGTTCGGGGCACCTGCTCCTGGGCGCCTCCACCTGGCTTCAGCCTCTAGGCCAGGCCGGGTTCCTGCTACCCTTGCTGGGGCCATTTGCTGTCACTCCGCCCACTGCCCCTCTCTGCCTCCTCCCCACTCCTTTCCCTTCCGTGCGCCTCCATTTCTAACTACGCCTCCCGCCCATTCGGGCCCTCCTCGGCTTCCGTCCCAGATGATCCCTCCCCGAAGCTGCCACCGCCTCCTCCATCTCCCGGAGCTGGAGCCGCCTCCTCGGCCAGTGGCGTAGCCGAATCGGTGTCGCGGCTAGCCAGATAGGGGCGGAGGTCCGGAACCCAGTCTGGACCCGAGCGGGGGGCCATGGAGAAAGCGGCCCAAGGCGCTATTTACACCGACTAGCGCGGGCCTGTTGCGGCTGCAGCCACCATGGACCGAGCCCCTACAGAGCAGGTACGCGGGTTTGGGCTGGGCCCGCCGAGCCGGGGGTTGGGGTCGCCGCTTCCTTTCAGGCCAGGCCCAGGTCTCCGAACGTGGGGACCGAGGGCCGGTCCTGCGGTCGCAGACCCCCTTACCTGGGATCCTGGCAGCTCCCGGCTCTCCTTCATTGTTCCAGCTGCTGCCTGGGACTTGGGGGCTTTTCCAACCCTGATTACTTCCCTGATGGAGGGCTCGCCGTTGCCGCTTCTCCCCGGCTTGGTGCAGGGGTCAGAAGGCTCCAAGTTGTCCCTGCTCTCCTGGGAGGAGGGCTTATAACTTCCAGCAGTCTCCCCACTTCCCCCATTCCCTTCAGCTCTGGAATGTGTTTTCAAGGTGGAAAGGCGTTTGAAGGCTTCTCACCCAGAAAGACTATAAGAGAATGTGTGGTAATTACAGATGAAGGGAAGTCACGGGCCTTTTAGATCTATGTTCAATGGAGCGAAGCATTGTTTTTGCAGTGGTTTTACGGAGGTGTTTCTTTTAAGAAACGATACTACGATTTCCCCTTGTCCTTTTATCCAGTTATTTTGCAAAGAATGGTAATTAGTGGGTTTTTTTTTAAGCTAGTTTCTATTTTAAGAGTGTAAAGCATAAGCTTATTTTCGAACCCGTTTTCATATTCGCAAAGTAGTCCCATCAGTGTTCTGTTTTGTTTTTAATTGCATCAAATTCCTGATTATCCATGCTAGTAGGTGCTAGCAGGCAGGGATAATAACAGTGTTAAAAGTAATCGAAAACAATAGTTTTCCGCCAGTATTTTCCACTCTTTTTTTTTTTTTTTTTGAGACGGAGTCTCGCTCTGGGGTTTCACCGTGTTAGCCAGGATGGTCTCGATCTCCTGACCTCGTGATCCGCCCGTCTCGGCCTCCCAAAGTGCTGGGATTATTTTCCACTCTTAAGATCTCTGCGAAACGACTTAATTTGAAGCCCAAGTTTATTCACTCTATTCCCTTCTTCGAAGGCCTTGCCCATTGATGACTAGATGACGGAAGAAGAGAGGCTAGTAATTTCTGCCTTTTAATTTTACAGATGGATAACTAGCACCTGAATTAATGAGATAAGATTTCCCAAATTCCTGTATGTGTCTATATGTAGTTGTAGCCGGTTTTTATTTTGAAATTGGACTCTTAGCAGGCAAAGCACAGCTTCCTAGTTGTGTATACTTGTTTTTACACAAGGCTTATTTTTTTTTTTTTTAAAAAGCTTTATGTGAATATAACTCTGAAGACACAAATGAGTTTTGTAAAACGATACATGGAATTACCAAAGAGAAATTGATATAAGGCCTCTTGGCAAATACACATAGGCGTTTATGTGACCCAGAAGTATTCTGTATACAGCCTATATCTAGTTTGATTTAAAAACATTTTTGAAGGTATCTATCAAAAATACCTGAGATTTCAAAGCCTGTCAAATGAATACGAATTTTCCTTGAATCATTTCCTTGTATGTGTGTTACTAATGAAAGGGTTCAACATTTTGTTCCTTCACTAGGATGCCAGGACTAAAACCAGTAATGCTACCTTATGTATACTTAAGAGTTCCTTTCATCCTAGAGGAAATATAATTAACTATTTAGATGGTAATTTTTAGCATAGCTGTTTGTGATTATCCTAGCAGCAAGTGCTGTGAGCAAATTATTTAAACTAGAGAGACTTTTCCTCTTTCATCCCACACCTTTCCAAAGTCCACGACCTATTAAAACCTTGTAGAAATTTAAGAACTAGGAAAAAAACATGGAAGAAGGTTTTCTGTTGACTTTTTTTTCTTCCAATACCTCTTCCCTCTTCCCCAACCTAACACTAAATGAAAGAATAATTTGAAAATCCTCCACTCCCCTATACACTCAGAAAATAGATATAGAAAAGTGATGTTTTCACCTCGTTTATGCGATAGGAAGTTAATTCAGGGGTCCATGAATGACCTGGAAGGAGTATGCTTCATTATATGTCTTTTTCTAGGGCAGGAATCCATTATTTTCATCATATTCTCAAAGGACGGCTAAGAACCATTAACTTAATAGTAGATTGGGAACTGAGATTTCTCAATTTTGTGGAATTCTTGATTATACCATAGAGTCATGTAATGGCTTTTCCAGGATATTTGGATTATACTTTTGTATTTCCACTATTGAAGTGAATTTAGGTAGATAAAAGTCATTGGAAAGTATAGTAATATGTGCCGATTTCCATTTTTCCTCACAGAATTTTTTTTCCCTTTTGACCAGTGTTGACATACCCAGAATTTCCCTGAATGCCTACAGCATTAAAACTTACTCATTATAGTATTGTAGTAGTTAGCAATTCATAGAAGTTTGATTTTTAAAAAGTAGTACTTAATATAGACTTTCTGTATTTTATCTTAACCTAATTAAATCCTTGTGTACTTTACAAGTGTAACTAAAAAAGAAAATAAACTTTCTTTTTGCCTGAAGGCATTCATGTTCTTGTTCTTGTGAATTACCTTTTTTAAATATATAAAATCTTTTTATAGAAAAGGTAAATTGTATGTGTGCTGATCAAGATTGTAAAAAGTAAATTACCGGGAATATGGTGCTAGATGGATAATCTTAATTGCAATAATGATTATTTGAAAGAATTTTATAACTAGAAGAAAATCTCAGGAGTATCCTCTTTCAGCACTTTTTATAGGGTATTTTCTGTATTTAATCAAAATAGCTAGCTTAATTTTAACTGCCAGAGTTAAATGTTCTCAGAAGATGTGTTGCTTCGTATATAATGCATTTTTTCCCCTTAAAAAAAGAAAAAAAAAAAAAGCTTGCATTATGAGATGTGAAGAATAAGTCACGGAGTTCGTTTTGTTTATAAAGGCTTACTGTTTCTATTTTTAGGAAATTTATTGAGATTTTAAAAAATAAATAATGGGCTTAGAAGTGACAGGACACTTGAGGTTAACAGTCTCTTTTCTGTTATCACAAATAAATTAAATGGTGGCTTAATTTTTAGTACATTAGCATTAGATAGTTCTTTTAAAAGAGTTTATAAAATTACTGGTTATTAATGTCTTTAATTTTTGGAAAAACTAGCGAATACATATGATTTCATGCAACATGCTTTTGACAAAATTGTAAAGCTTTTGTAAAGGATACAAAATTGTCTAGCTTTTCATTGTTTCCTTTAAATAATGTATAAACTTTAAATAATGTCAGTACTCCAAATGAAATGTATTCTAAATAAGTTATTTTAAAATGTTTGTTATTCAGTAATACGTATAGTTGGCCCTTACGTAAGGATATAAGTAAATGACCTGTCTTATCAGATTTAAAAAATAATATGTTCATAATAAAAAGAAAGTGTTAATATATACATTCAGGGAAAATACCATTTGGAAATTTAAAAAAGCATTTTCTGTTTTTTCTTTTTGAGACGGAGTCTCACTCTGTCACCCAGGCTGGAGTGCAGTGGCAGTTTCTCAGCTCACTACAACCTCGCTTCCCCGGTTCAAGCAATTCTCCTGCTTCAGCCTTCCAAAGCTGGGATTACAGGTGTGCACCACCACACCCAGCTAATTTTTGTATTTTTAGTAGAGATGGGGTTTCACCATGTTGGCCAGCCTGGTCTTGAATTTCTAACCTCAGGTGATCCACCCGCCTCAGCCTCCCAAAGTGGTGGGATTACAGGCGTGAGCCACTGCTCCTGGCCAAAAAGACATTTTCAAGCTCTTAGGTCAAAAAGGAATAAAAAATAGAATGACAGGTTATTAAAAATGTGTTAATAATAAAATACCACATATGAAAAACCTATGGGGCCCAGCATGGTGGTATACACCTGTAGTCCCAACTGCTAAGGAGGCTAAGGCAGGAGCATCGCTTGACCCTAGCTAGGTGTTCTGGACTGTAGTGTGCTATGTGGATCAGGTGTCTGCACTAAGTTCAGCATCAATATGATGACCTCCCTGGAGTGGGGAAACTCCAGGTTGCCTAAGGAAGGGTTTACTGGCCCAGGTCAGAAATGAAGCATGTAGAAACTCTGGTGCTGATCAGTAGTGAGATCACACCTGTGAATTGCCACCGTACTCCAGCCTGGACAACATAGTGTGACCCCATCTCTAAAACAAACAAACAAAAAACCTATGGAATGTGGCTGAAGCTATACTCTGAGGCAAATGCATAGTCATAAATGCCTTCATTGTTAAACAGTTTACAAGGAGAATGAAAATTAAGCATCCAAGGCAAGAAGTTAGAGGGGAAACTCCATCAAATCAGAAGAGAAAATAATAAAAACAAAGTAATAGATAATTCAGAAACTAATATTAAATCTAGAAAGCTGTTTTTTAAAAAAAAGTAACCATCAGATTTAAAAAACATTAGATTTGGTCTGTTTTTTAAAAAGGAAAATATGGGTTGCAAAACATTCTGCCCAGTATGGGCAGAATCTAAGTTAAATTCTTTGATTTTTCTTCCTCATTATTGTCTGGAGCCTGTAAAACTTACACGTATAAGTACTGTGTTTTGTTTTGGCATTTTAATCAAAAAACAGCACAGCTAGTAGTTATCTCTTAAACATTAATCATTTTTCGCTTCAGAGGACATTTATTTTATCTTTTGCCATGAGATATAAAATATCTTAAAGTTTGAGATATCCTATTTTTACTTTAACATAGAAAGAATATGGAGGGTTTCCATGGTCATATTTTTTCTGTGGGTGTGTGGTACATACTCTGGAGTTTCACTGTGGGAGAGTGTCTCGTTATGTTCCAACTTCTGTTTTGATTTTAAGTGGGTGTCAGTTTTTTATTGCTTAATCTGGGAAAATTATTTGCATTCATCTGGAGGTTCCATCTCTGAGGAATTTAGTGTACATTCTCTGCCGACGTGTGCTTTGTGGTAATGTTTGCCCATTTTCCCTAACCCAGTCCAGCACAGCACTCTTTCCGGAATGTATGCTAAATGCACATTTGTTGAATTATGTAGGCTCTTAATGATCTGAATACATTTGTCTAATAAACTCTTTTAAATAATATTTTTGTTTCATGCTCTGACAGAATCTTGAACTTTCTAGATTATTTATATCAAAGGCATTTTGTTTGTAGACATTTACGTTAATATACACAAAATTAAAAATGAACATGAAACTGCTTAAATATTTTTACAAAGATGATTCTGGGACTATGATTTTTTTCATTAATTGGGAAAATTCTGAAATAAGTTCTGAAAGATGATAGTTTTACTATGTAGATAGTCGTGCTTTTTTGTGAAGCAAATAATACAAGAATGATTAGACTTTGTTAAGTGTGGTTAACATTTATTCCATATTTATTTCCTTTGTGAAGACAACTCCCTGCTATGAACGTTCTTACTCCTAAAAAATAGATCTTGGCGAAAGTAGAGAGACAAAACAGAAATTCAAACTGAGGAATAACGTTCTATAATGTATCCAGTCTAGTTTTTTCATACATTTTGTTGTTCACTATGCAAGGCATTTTTCTTTGATTTCTATACTAATATAATTAAAATACTGCCAGAATTTGTTATTTATTTAACATGTTATTTATATGGGCTTTAGTATGTGGACTTTTAAGAATAGTTTGGGATCTTAACACTCCTTTTCAGTCCTGAGAACAGCAGATGCTGCATTTTGATGTATATTACTGAAGGCACCAAAGTCACAATAAACAGCTTTTGAAACCATACAGAGTTGTAGCTATAGGAGAAAGTTTGCCAGTCTGTTCCTACTAGTGACATCTTCTGTTTGTGCAGCTGTTGACTATAGCAGCTTCTCTCTCTTTCTCTCTTTTTTTTTTTTTGTGCTAAAAACAAAGGATCATTTTAGTGTTTGTGAGTTTTATTGTTGAGCTCTGATATCTAGAATTGCACTTAGAATATAAGCCAATACAAGCTTTAATATTTAAAGGCACATACTGTATGTATGTACAGACATTAGTTTTGAATTATACAGAATACCTTTTAAACAGTAGGTTGCCTAAGTTTATAAAACCTTTTATAAAGTACAAATGAAGTGGGGTGTAAACATTTTTTGCAACTTTCGACCTGAGCAAGAATTTGAATTTATTGCTACCAAGGTAATTTATGAGTTGATATTTTTCTGGGGGAGAGGTCAGGAAAAGTGTTATTTTAAAATTATTTATTTATAATTATATTAGTGTGGTTAAGACTGATAATTTGATGTACCCATATACCGTGCTGGAAAAAAACCCTGAAAGTCTACTAGCTCAGATTTATAAAACTGCTCAGTGAGTTCTCATATGTCGTAAAGGACTTTTTCGTTTTTAAAAGAAATCCTGACCAGGCTCATGCGTATAATCCCAGCACTTTGGGAGGCCGAGGTGGGAGGATCACTTGAGCCCAGGAGTTCAAGAACAGCCTGGGAAACATGGCAAATCCCCATCTCTACATTAAAAAGTTTGCTGGGTGTTGTAATGTGCACCTGTAGTCCTAACTATTTGGGAGGCTGAGGCAGGAGGATCACTTGAGTCCAGGAGATTGAGGCTGCAATGAGCCATGATCATACCACTGCACCCTACCCCTATCCCCACCCC
This sequence comes from Papio anubis, assembly GCF_008728515.1. Classification (NCBI taxonomy): domain Eukaryota; kingdom Metazoa; phylum Chordata; class Mammalia; order Primates; family Cercopithecidae; genus Papio; species Papio anubis. Next base: position 6,297 of record NW_022159226.1, on the reverse strand, counting down.
ATGGCAGAGTGAGACCCTTAAAAAAAAATCCTAAAAATTATATTTTTAGTGCAGTTAAAACGTGATTTCAGTTTCTTTTCTTCGGCATATATGTGTGAACTGTATAAAGCAAGCTTCCATTATCTTTATATTATTGCTGTAAGTTGGCTTTTCTTTTTCCTAATTGGGGAAATATTTATTGTTTTGATATATTATGTCCTATATAAGTGAGTTTGGGTTCTAATGAATATCACAGAGTGAAAATTACTAGCTTGTATCATTAGAGTTTGAAGATGTTTTTGCCTCTTATGTTAATCTTTAAGAAACCAACTTCAATTCACTACTATTTATATTATTATTATAGCATATCTACTTCTGATTTGGTTAATTGTACAAATGTAAACCTCAAATCAGGTGGGGAGGAAGAATACTGAATTAATACTGCTGTACAGTTCAGATTTTACCATCCCCACCCCATCCCTTTTAACAAGCATTTATGAGTGTTTACAGCGAACTTTTTAGAGAACTTAATTTTTCTGAAACAAATGAGCATATCTCATCTTCAGATTTTTTACTTGGATTCCTTACTAACTGCTTTTGTGAGAAGCATGAAATTTATTCTTAAAACTATGCTTTGATGGGAGCTTCTAATAACTATCACCCTAGTGGGTTTGTTGGGGAAGAGTTCTGGCTAGGGCCGTGGCTTTTAAGGTAATTTTTTAGAGTAGTTAAAAACATTAACTTGCATTTCACTTACTGGTTTCATTAAAACATGTTCATATCATTTGATGTTATATTTATATGATTTTTTACAGAATGTACTTAAGGATTTCAAAAAATAATTTAAAATGTTAAATTTGTTGTTAACTATAACATATAGAAACTGCATAAAACCAGTGTACAGCTTGATGAATTGTTACAGGACAAACACCTTGTAAATTTTATCCTGGTTAGGATATAAAACTTTGCCAGGCACCCTGGAAGCTCTCCAGATGCCTCTTAATCACAACTCTCTTTGCTAAGAATAAGTCCCTGGATTTTATTTACTTTACAGTTTTGTCGCCCATGTGTGCATCTCTAAATACTACAGGGTTTTGTTTTGTTTTTTTAATGTCTTTTAAAGCTGTATAGATTTCTTATAAGAAAAGATACAAAGTAAACTAAAATGGATTACATATCTTGGATTACTTTAGTTTACTCAGATGTGTACTGGGAAACTGAAGTCCTCATCTTTTCCCCAGTGTAACTGTGCAGATATTTTCTTCTTAATGTTAAGTATTTTTTCATCTTAGACATTTTCTTTTCTTTTAATGATACCGATCTAATTTCCAGAAATGGACAGAAATAGTCAACTTTTAAGACTATTGAAACAAATATAGAGTATTAATTATCCTTCATAATTTTGTTCAATTTTTCCCCCAACAAAATGAGTTAAAAACACATTGTCTGAAGAGCTACATCTCTTACTACCAACTTTATTTTTAGACCCTGATGTATGACTTCTGTATTTTCTTGATTGTTTTAACAGCTTTAATTACATTGAAATGTAACATTTGATTTATTTTCCTTATTTGGTGGCTTTGTCTAAATAACTTGATCATTATTCAGTTATTTTAAAATTGACATTGCTCTTCCTTTTGGATGTTTTATGAATGCTGAGAAGAGACCTAATTACTGTTTATAAGGACTGACTCTTCTGTTGTTAAATTGTGAATTTGTAGGAAGTTGCTTGCTCGCTTGTTGTTAATGTATTCTACTTTCTCTTTGAAGAATGTCAAGCTGTCAGCTGAGGTAGAGCCATTTATTCCCCAGAAGAAGAGTCCTGATACATTTATGATCCCGATGGCTCTCCCAAATGATAACGGAAGTGTTTCTGGTGTAGAACCAACTCCAATTCCCAGCTACCTGATTACCTGTTACCCATTTGTGCAGGAAAACCAGTCTAATAGGTAATTTGTTTATTTTTATTTTCTTTTTCGTGGGGGTGGCTATAAAAGCTGACAAAGTGCACTTAATATTTTTCTTTTGTAACTTTTAGACTTTAATCATTTCTCTATTAAGAGGAATAAATAAAATGATACTGAAATTTGGAAATTGTTAATATGGATTAGTTTCTTATTTTTTCTAAGGGAAAATTGAATTCTTAGGCTATGTCTCCTTCAGTAAGTCATTGATATTTATTTGAAGTAAGTCAGCTCAAAGGGAGAAATAAAATATTCAGAGGTGAACAAAACCTTTCTTTTTTTTTTTTTTTGAGATTAAACATCTAATCTCATAGCTACCAAGACAGTCTCTGGTGTAAAAGAAAATACCAAGCAATAGTCCTTAACTTTGAAGCTGTCGTGGTTAGTATATATTAATATTTCTAGACTCAGATTTTAGTTTAAATTTATGTCTGTGCTATAGTTACAGGATGATTTAGCAAAATTGCCCGCAATTAGGTCATGTGTAACTTAGTGGTTAGGGTGTTACTTATGATAGTCATGATAGTCATGATAGCCATTCTAACCCTGCTTACACTGTCTGAGTGATGAGCACTTCATTGGTAGAGTTTATTTTATTGCTGTATAAAAGTACTTTCAGCCTTTTTCAAGTTATGTCACACAGAAAATTTTGTTTGTCTAGGACTATACATGGATGAGACAGCTGGTGACTGGCTATAGGCTCTGTCATTCCTGAGGGCTGAGGCAATCAATATTTCTACCCCATCTCTAAACCATTGTTGCACACTAGTGTGTCAGTGCACATTCTTTGAGAAATTGTGGATGTATGGTATATAAGGCCCTTCAACTACTCAGATATTAAGTGTTCAAGTTAATATTCTGAGACTCTTAATAAAGAGTCTTGAGGGTTAGACAAATAGTAGGAACTAAGGAATCATTTTCAACTGAAGTTAGTATTATATTAAATATCTTTGCCTATATTGGATAATGTGCAAACTGATTCATGAAACTAAATTTAATAATACTATTTTTCTGTTTGAAAAAATGGCCACATATACAGTATGATAAACTTAATTGATTTTCTTGGTTTACCAAATGATCTTTGTGAATTCATGAGTAAACCAGCCAACAGATTATTTTAAAAATATTTTTAGGAATACGGCCGTGAACATTTTACTGTTTTGCTTTGTCATGGGAGTAATGAGGAAAAGCTCTATGCTTCAGCTCCCTACTCCCTAGGACCCTGTATTGATTTGGTGGGGGGCTGCTGGGATAGGAAGAATTTTGCTAGTGTTTTATATGAACTACACTAGAAGCAGCTCCACCGCTGAAGATGTCCGTGAACAGATTTGCCTCTTCTCTTCTTTCCCTTGGACCCAGAGCCTGCTTCTATTGCCAGGAGGGGAGCCAGGAAAAGAGCTGGACTTGGCCAAGTGATTAGGGGAGTATGAGAGGAGGAGGAGTAGGCTCTGGGATTGAGCTGAAGAATGAGAGGTGGAGGAATTAAATCACCCTATGTAACGGTCACCTTACACAATGGTCACTTTACTCTGTTCTTTACAGAAGGCTGTCACAGTTGTTTACCTTGAATGGGAACTTTGGACTGCCATTGTTGGTAGATCCAGTAGCCAGGTGTTTAACTTTTAGGCAGAAATATCTTGAGGAAGTTGAAGGCAGAGTTACAAACTATACTGGTACGTGGAATACTGTAAAACCATCAGGTTGGGTTCGTTTATACTGTTGTTTACATTGTTACTACATGTACATAATGATCTCTGTAGCAAAAAAATGTATAAGATGATGATAGTTTTGTCTGCTTTCCCAAAATTATCACAAAGCCACTGTTCTGTACTGTTTTGTCTTCTATTAGTATAAGAGATTTTGCTTTAGTGGATTTTTTAGACTTGTCAGTAGATTTGTTCTTCTTTGATTTGGTTTTACAGACAGTTTCCTTTATATAACAATGATATACGATGGCAGCAACCCAATCCAAACCCTACTGGACCATACTTTGCCTACCCCATTATATCTGCTCAGCCACCTGTTTCTACAGAGTATACATATTATCAGCTGATGCCAGCACCATGTGCCCAGGTTATGGGTTTCTATCATCCTTTTCCTACACCTTACTCCAACACCTTTCAAGCTGCAAATACTGTAAATGCTATCACCACAGAATGCACTGAGCGTCCAAGTCAGCTTGGACAGGTCTTCCCATTGTCCAGTCATCGAAACAGAAACAGTAACAGAGGATCAGTGGTCCCAAAAGTAAGTGTCTGGTCTTGATTGGCTTTTAAATTTGATATTACTTATATTAGTATAAGTAAGTTGCTACTTGGGTTGATTGACTGTTAATGCCGAATTTGCTATAAAACATACTGTTCCTATTGTGAAATGGTAAAGGGTATGTAATTCTTAAAATAATTTTCTTTGTGTTGTTTATTCCTCATTCTTAATCGTGGTGTGATTGATAATCATTTTCATGTTCCCTTTAGAGAGTTTTACATAACATAAGGCAGAAATATTTACAAATTAATTTAGGGATAAAAATTGCATGGTGACACCAGCCTTCATAAGTGGTTAGTGTGGATCTTGTGCTAGCTGTGTTGAATGGCTAATTCATTTCAAGATATTTCAATTGGCCAGGTGCAGTGGCGCACACCTATAATCCCAGCACTTTGGGAGGTCAAGGCAGGCTAGTCGCTTGAGCCCAGGAGTTTGAGACCAGTCTGGGCAACATGGTGAAACCCCATCTCTAACAAAAATACAAAAATTAACTGGGCATGTTAGTGCATGCCTGTAGCTCCAGCTACTTGGGAGGCTGAGGTGGGAAGATCAGTTGAGCCCAGGAGGTCAAGACTGCAGTGAGCTGAGGTAGCACCACTGCACTCCAGCCTAGGTGACAGAGTGATACCCTGTCTCAAAAAAAAAAAACCCCAAAAGCTATATTCAAAAGTTAGCAGGAGACATTATGGAAAAGAACATTTGTGATTCATTAGATCCCTTCAACTTTATTGTTTTTAATCTGTGAATTTTTAGTAGGAATAGCAGTTTATTATTTAAGAGATGCTTTACTTTTATATGAATAAGGGTCTCCTAGGACTGAAGAAAATGAAAGATAAATATGTGAAACCAGTTATTCAGTACCAGCCTTTTGACTAAGTAAAAAAAAAAAAAAAAGAAAGAAAAAGAAATGAAGGCTTAGACTCACAAGAGAATTAAGATTTAATTTTAGTTAACTTTTTAACTTAAAAGGCTATTTTACAGTTGAAGCCTTATTGTCAAAGCTAATGGGAAGAAGGAACATGTTTCTAAGTTAGCACTTTTTAGCTGATAGAAGAGGTACATCTTAGACATATCTTACGAGTACCTCATCAAGGAGTTGATGCTTTCCCTAGATTCCATTAGCCCAATTTCTTCAGTGAAGTCTTTGCTGCCTCCTCGTATAATTTCTAAAAATTGAAATACAAGCAGCAGAGATTGCTTTCAAAAGCTTTTAGTTTTTGTTCATGGAAACATTCTTGGTCAAGGAATATCCTTTTGGGAACTCAGAATGAAAAAATAAAGTGTTGGAAATAAGATAGTAGTATAAAATTTCCAGATGTTGAAGGAACATGATTTCTCAGGATACATTCCCAGCACGTCAGTTTAGGAAGTTCAAGAAGTTAAATTCAGAGTTCTATTGTGTAAGTTGCTATTAAGTGATGAATACTTATATTTTTAAAAGTAAAGGAAGAGATCAGTTTTTTAATATTGATTGATTGATTGACAGGGTCTCGCTCTGTCAGCCAGGCTGGAGTACAGTGGAGCCATCATTGCTTACTGTTATCTCAAACTCCTGGGCTCAAGTGATCCTTCTGCCTCAGCTTCCTGGGTAGCTGAGACTACTGATGTCTTTTTTTTTTTTTGGTAGCGATCGGGGGTCTGTATGTTGCCCAGGCTGGTCCCAAACTTCTGACCTCAAGTGATCTTCCAGCCTAGGAGCCCAGGAGTTTGGGATAATGGGTGTGAACCACTGTGCCCTGACAGGATCAACTTTTTTATATTTTCTTTTTGAATTCTGAAGCAGAAATCATTTTTCATGTCATTGCTTTTCTGAAACTAAAATTTACTTTGCAATAAGTTACCTTTTTAAAGAAATTTACAACCCCTTATATGACATTATTATACCCCTGCTGTTAATTACTTTTTGACTGAGAAAATAAAAAATACAAGTAGCAGTTAAAAATGAATTCGTTTATTAATCATACTTATATGACATTATTATACCCCTTATATGACATTATTATACCCTTGCTATTAATTACTTTTTGACTGAGAAAATAAAAAATACAAGTAGCAGTTAAAAATGAATTCATTTATTAATCATACTTAT